>NW_027185852.1:24654978-24727256 GCF_028583685.1 Petaurus breviceps papuanus
AATCCCTGGGAAATAAATACAAAGCTGAGAGGATATTGTGCCTGGCAGATGTTCAGTTCATGGTTGAACCTGATTGTCAAGGCAGGGGTTAGGGGGATCTTGAGGCCAGGCTGGTTATAAAGGAGTGAAGCAAATCGCTCACCCTCATCCAGGTCAGCTCTGTCCAAGGAGTTACTCTGGTGTTGAGTAGATTATCTCAGTTTCTCTATCTGTAAAATGAGGGGGATTGACTATGACCTCTAAGGCCCCTTTCAGTTTGAAATCTAAGGGCAGGGAGACTCCCAGGTAAGTCACTTTACCTCTACGGGCCTCACTTTCCTCATCTGCAATATAAAATTGAGCTAAAATCATAATAACAGAGTAGGAAGAACAATGTATTTGGACTCAGAAAACCTGGGTTCAAATCCTACCTCTGGCATTGGACCTCTGAGGTCCCTCCTAGCTCTAAATCTATGATTGTAGTTCACTTTGCCCCTCTAAATGTCGGTTTTCTCATCTGTCAAATGGGGATAATAACATTGATGCAGCCTACCTCCCAGGGGCTGTTTTGAGAAAGTGCTTTTTGTTAGCCTTAAAATGCTGGAAAAGTGGGAGAGGTGAAGATTGATCTCACCAGCAGGGGGCAGTAACCATAAAGGAAATATGAAGTCTTTGGTACCTGAATTAGTTGGGGTTTGATAGAAGATTAAGGAAGGAGAGGTGTTGCTTGTGCCCAGGACATCTTGACCCTGTGGGATCATGGGAGATGTACAGGGAGAGATTTCTGAACATCAGCCTTCTATAGATGTTGCCTGGGTGAAGCATGGCCATCATCATTATTAAAAGATGGAAAAGGAGGAGGAGAAAGAGGAAGAAAAAGAAGAGAAATTTTTTGCCAAGATTTTTGCTGTTTCCTTTATAAATTTTTGATACTTTGTGCAATAACTTTAAATTTTTATATATCCCTCATTTCACAAGTGAGGAAACTGAGGCCTGGAGAAATAAAGTAAGCTGTTCAGGATCACACAGCCAGTGGGGATGACAGAGGCTACACTTGAACTCAGGTCATCCTGACCCCAGGGCCTCCCATCTCTCCATTATGCCACATTGCCTCTCACATACTTGTTTCAGTAAATTTCATGTATATTTATTCTGTCTTTCTGAATCACGTATGTCAGCTAGCATAGGTCCTCTGAATCCAAATTCAGTATTCTTTCCCCTGTGTTCCCTTACTCACTCACCAAACATTAAATACCTGCTATATGCCAGACACCAAGTACACATAAGCCAGAAGGAGCCAGTCTCTGCTTTCCAGGAGCATCTTGTGTGCTTATAACACCTCATGTATCACCTCATTTGATTCTACTTGGTCATCCTTGAGAGGATGGAAGTCATTTGCATGTATTTTTTCATTCCCTGACAGATGGATGGAAAAAAAGATGGGTTCAGTCTAAACATTGGTCAAGTTATGGTAACTTTCAGCTGACAGCTGGGAGGTTCTATGGAGACAAAGAAAAAGACAAAGGTGAGTGTTCTTGTCGTTGGGAGTGGGTGGCACTGGGGAGTTCCAGTTATTAGGGGTCCTTTGCTGTGCATGAATGAGGGTTGCTTTTGTCCATCCCCAAAAGTGTCATTCCTTTCCCTGCCTTTCTCTGAAGGTGACTCCCCAAGGTACAGTTGGCCTTGAGGCCATATATGGCCCTCTGCAGTCAAAGAGCCACACTTGACTGCAGTCAAAGGGCTGTACTTGAGGACTTAGAGGGCCACAGGTGGCCTCAAGATTGCAGGTTCCCCACCCCAGGGAGCCTGGGGTCCTCACAAGCTGGACCAATGAGCAAGCACAGGCTTTGGCTGGCCCTACTCAAATCTTCCTGACTCAGAATGGCTTCACATACAGAGCTAGCTGTGCTCAATGTTTGGTATTCCAGGACCAGCCTCACAAAGCTCATTAGAAAGATGACCACCAGGCAATGTTTTTGTTTTTTGATCATAGTATCTACTAAGGTACAGAAGATCTACAATCCACATCAGTGAACTGAGAAGCGCCACTGATGAAAGTACAATTTTTGGGGTAGCCAGGTAGCACAGCAAGTAAGAGCACTGGCCCCAGAGTCGGGATGACCTGGGATCGAATCTGGGCTCAGATACTTAGCACTACACCCAGAAATAACTGGCCATGTAACCTTGAGCAAGTTACTTAACCCCAATTGCTTTTAAAAAAAAAGTACAGTTTTTTTTTTAATTGAGGTAAGAAGAATCCTGGGATGTAGAGCTAGAAGGAATCTTTAAGATTATTTTATCCAAATCTTTCATTTTACAGACAAGAAAACTGAGACCCAGAGGAAAGGAAATGACTTGCCCAAAGTCTCACAGCTAATAGGGGAGGCAGGATTTTAATCCAAGCCTTTTATATTCTAAATTTAGTGTTCTTTCCACTATACTATACTTCCTTTATGCAAAGTTTGATATATGTGTATATGCATATATATAAATGAAGCGTTAAGAAAAAGTCATCCATTTTAAATTTTGAAAAAGTTTGTTATTGTGGAATTAATTCATTCTATATGTAGTTCAACCAATATCTAGTAAGAATCTACTTGGAACAATACCACCAAAATTGATTTACACTTTTAATGCTATGCCAATAAAATTACCAAGGGGATACTTTATAGAGTTTGGTAAAATAATAACAGAATTTATTTGGAAAAACAAAAGATCTAGAATATCAAGGGAAATTATGAAAAGAAGGGGGACAAAAGGGGAACAGCACTGCAGACCTCAGACTATATTATAAAGCAGCAGTCATCAATGTTGTTTATTATTGTTTAAAGAATAGAGAGACAGAGCAGTGAAATTCACTAGATAATCGAGATTCAGAAATAATAGAACTCAATAACCCAGTGTTTGATTAAATGGAAAACATAAATTACTTAGGGGAAAAAGTCCTTATTTGTTTTAAAAAAAAACTTTTGGGAAAACCGAAAATCAGTCTGGCAGAAAGTAAGCTTAGACCAACAGCTTACACCACACCATACCACACCACGTAATACATTCTAAATGGATATGTAACCTTCATATCTTTAGATCTTCAATGGTCTTTAGATCAAACTATAAAAAAATTAGAAGAAAAATGAAACTTATTCTTCTCACAGCTATGGGTAGATATATTCTCTCTTTTTGTTCAATTTCATCTTATTTTAGGTTCTAAATTATCTCCTCTCCCCACCTCCTTTCCTACTCATTGAAAAGTCAAGATAGGAGATGCAGTCTTAACCAGAGATAGAGGCAATTACAAAAAAAATAGATAATTTTGATTACTTGAAACTGAAAAGCTTCTGAACAGACAAAATTAATACACCTAGGATTAGAAGGAAAGTGGTTGAATGGGAAAGAAATCTTGATTTATCTGATAAGGGTTTGGTAACCAAAATATACAAATCACACACACACACACACACACACACACACACACACATTTCCAGTCTTCCTGCACTTTACATACCTCCTCTCCAGGTACTCTTTAACCCAATGAGATGGCCTCTTTGGTATTGCCTAAACAAGCCCCTCCATCTCCTGACTCCAGGAATTTTCCCTGGCTGTCCCCCAGGCCTGAAATGCCCTCCCTGCTCATCTCCACCTCCTTCAAATCTCAGCTGAAATCCCACCTGTTACCGGATGCCTTCTCTAACCCCTCGATTCCAGTGCTTTCCCTCTGCTCATTAATCACTACTCATCCTATATAGAATTTGTACATATTTGTTTGCCTCTTGTCTCCACAACTGATTGTAAGCTTCTTGAGGGCAGGGACTGTCCTTCGTCTCTTTTCCCCAAGTATGTCAGGGCTCAGCACAGTACCTGGAGCATAGTAGGCATTTTATGTTGATTAAATAAATGAAGGTACATCAGAGGTGGATGTGAAGAGTGCCCTCTAGTGTTCACTCAGAAGAAGCATCTCTTCCATAATTCATTCTCTCTTTTCATAGTTATGAAGCCCCTCCAAAGGGCAGGTGGGGGAGATACAGATACACAGAAGTCAGGGTCCCCCGCCACCAAGAAGCTAACAGTCTGGGGCGGCTAGGTGGCTTGGTGAATAGAGCACTGGCCCTGAAGTCAGGAGGACCTCAGTTGAAATGCAGCCTCAAACACTTAACACACTTACTAGCTGTGTGACTTTGGGCAAGTCACTTAACCCCAATTTGCCCTCCAAAAAAAAAAAGAAGCTTACAGTCTAGTAGGGGAGACTTGACTTGTTGAGAGACAGAAGAGTTTAAGGCAAAGAATACTCAATTTAGAGTTACAGGTCTGGGTTCGAATCCCCAACTCTGTTAGTCATAACATGCATGGCATTGGGCAAGGTGCTTCTCTGAACCTCAGTTTCCTCTTCCATCAATATAATAATGATAATAAATGTAGCATTTTACAATTTGTGAAATACATTATCTCATTCAATCCTTTCCTCAACACTATTATTATCCCTATTTTACAAATGAGGAAACTGAGGCTGAGAGAGGTTAAGAGATTTGCCCAGGGTTACACATACTAATAAGTGTCCGAGGCAGGATTTGAACTCCTTGCTCCAAACGCAGTGCTCTTACCCAGCTGCCTTCCAGATGAGGACGAGGTGATTTCCAACATCCCTTCCAGCTCAAGTCTGTCCAAGGTGCTCTAAGATACTGTGATGGTGTCATAGGAGTGCCAGCCTGGGCACTCAGAGCCAGACTCACAGCCTTGGCCTGGGGGCCAAAGAAGCCGTTGCCTGCTATAAATAGAATCCATTTGTTTCACCATCTCATTTTGCCCGCTCTCCTATTTCCTGTCACAAATCTAATTTTAGGGCTCATTTAAAGACGAAGATTAGTCATTGGTAGGAGCTCATTCAATTTCTCCTTCCCCATGAAAGTTTCATGGAATGAAAGAAAGTGAGAGTGACTGGAGATGAATGGGAGCTCATTTATCCCCAGTTCCCTGCTTCTCGTCATGCCCAGCTACACAGGTCTTCTCTCTCACTTACTTTTGCTTTCATGCCTCATGAAGACCCATGGAGGGATTGAGCCAGGGTGGTGGTTTTTGGGTGCTTAGGGTGGGCCCTGCACACAGAGTTTGGGAAACCTCATTGGACTGTTTGAGAACTGTGTGTTTAATGAGATTATCTGCAATTCCACACACACAAAACCCCTAAATCATTCCAGGCAAATCAGCTGAAAGCCTGTCATGAAACAAGAGGAGATGCCATTAATTTTCATTTTAGCTAAATGTGTTTCATGATTATGGTGAAGGCTAGTCATGTGTTGACCATGGTGAAGACTATTTTTGTACCATTGTTGACAATGGCAAAGACCAAATGCTAGACGAGTATTGACTATGATGGAAACACCACATGGACCATGGATTAAATATGGTGAAGACCATGGCAATATATAGTCCAGGGTGAAGGCTATATGTAAACCATGTATTAACCAAGGCAAAAGTCAAGTGCTGGACATATATTGACTGTGATGAAGGCTGCATGTGGGCCTTGCATTGACTTTGATTGAGACTAGGTCCTAGTCATGTATGATTCATGGGAAAGTTCACGTACTGACCATGTTGAAAGCCAAGTACTGAACATGTGTTGACTAATGAAGACTGCATGTGGGCCATGTATTAACTATGGTGAAGACCATGTGCTGACCATATGTTGACCATGGCAGACCATGTCCTAGACATGTATTGAATGTAATGAAAGCTGTAATTGGATCACACACTGAGCTGCACAAAGACTGTGTGGGGGCAAAATATGTGCTGTGATGAAGACCATGTCCTGGCCATGTAGATACCAAGGTGAAGGATGGATGAACCTGACTTCCTTTCATGAAGAAAAAGTCATAAGAAACGGAGGGATGCCACCTTCTGGTAGCCAGTTGATAGCCTGTATTCTATTCTCTTGAGATAATTGCGGTTAAGTTAGGGAGGTGAGATATAAATTTATAAACTGGTTACATAAAATAAGGTACTCTGTGATTAGATGGTAAGAGGGATGACATCAGGGGTCATCTGAGTATCAGGGGCAGGACTGGGCAGGGTGATGAGATACCTTTTTTTTTTAGACCTTTTGAAGGAAGAAAGACCTCCATGTAGATTCAAATATACATGTAACAACAGAGCAGCATTGGTCCAGGATGCTGGGCTTGTCCCCTCCTGATTAGTCAGTCAAATATAATTTATTAAGCCCCTACTATATGCTAGGTACTGGGCTAAGTGCTGGGGATATTAAAAAAAAAGGTGAAAGACAGTCCCTGTTTTCAAGGAGCTCCCAATATAATAGGGGAGACAGCATACAAACAGGGGGGAGGGAAGGGGAATAAGCATTTATATAGTGCCTACTATGTGCCAGGCACTTGTTAAGCTTTTTTTGTTGTTTTTACAAATATCATCTCAAGTGAGCTTCACAACAACCCTGTAAGGTAAGGGCTGTTATTATCCCCCTTTTACAGTTGAGGAAATGGGCAAAGAGAGGTTAAGTGACTTGCCTAGGGTCACATAGTAAGGCTGAATTTGAATTCAGGTCTTCATGACTCCATGCCCGGCTCTCTATCCACTGTCCTTCCTAGTTGCCTAGGCCTTGCCTCCTTTTTGTACAGACAAGATATAGACGGGATGAATTGGAGATAATCAGTGGAGGGGAGACACTGGAAATAAGGAGGATGAGGGAAGACTTTTTGAAGAAGATGGGACGTTAGCTGAAACTTAATGGAAACCACAGGAGACAGGAAGCAGAGATGGGGAGGTAGCTCCCACCAAGGGGCTCCTCTCTGCTCAGACTGCTAGCCCAACAGTAGGTCAACAAAGTTTAGCTGAATAAATAACTTAACAAGTTTCTGTTCACGCATTTGGGCCTCGTGATACTTAGTGCTGCTCACTTGGCTCCCAGGGAGGCCAATCCGGCCACCTCGGATGTGCTTTAGTTTCCTGTGGGTTTGGTTGGGTTTTTTCCAAGCCCACTTTGTCTGTTACTGACATAGTTCAGCTTCCAGGTTTGTATTTTCTCTCCCTTCAGGTCTCCAGACAAGTGAAGATGCCAAGTTTTATGCCTTGTCAGCACGGTTCAAGCCCTTCAGCAATGAGGGTCAAAGTTTGGTGGTGCAGTTTTCAGTAAAGCATGAGCAGGGCATTGATTGTGGTGGGGGCTACGTTAAGCTCTTTCCTGAGGATCTGGACCAGGAGAATATGCATTCCAACTCAACCTACTACGTCATGTTTGGTGAGTTCTTCAGCCAAGGCCTCTTTCCCTGTCCATGGCCAAGGGCATGACAGTGCTAGAATGTTGGGGATGGAAGTAGCCCTTAGGCTAGTGGTGTTCTCTTGGGCAGGCACTGGATGGCTTAGATGACCTCGGAATCCCCTCCCAAGCCTGATCCTCTGCAGTCACCATCTAAAAACCCCATCCTTACTAATCCAAGGGTTGACAGCGCTGCCAAAGAGTTTATCCATTGCAGGCCATGGTGGGATGTCCCTTCACCTTGCATTATTCTAACAGCATGAAGGGTAAATTCATCTTTGCCTCTGTTCCTAGACAGGGACGCTATAGTTTATCTGATGCCATTGGGTTTTTTCATTTTCAGGCCCAGATATCTGTGGAATGGGAAACAACAAGGTACATGTCATCCTTAATTATAAAGGAAAAAACCATGAAATTAACAAAACCATCAAGTGCAGGGTGAGTCCACAGGCCTGGGAGTGGAGGTTTGGGAGGAATTCAGAGATGATGTTCAGCTATTGTGGAAAGCAGCAGGTGACTCATGAACTCACAGCGTCATCTGGGAGGGTTTTGCCTTCAGGGACAGGACAGCCACAGGTTGTCATGGCTCTGCTGCTCACTCTTAAAATCCTGAGAAGTAACCCTGGTGTCAGAGGGATTTACTTTTACTGATTACTGCTATAGTTCTTGAGCCCCTACTAATGCATTTCCTATTTATACAAATCAGACACAACAATACCATTGACTCTAAAACACAAAACATTTACCAACCAAGAAGAGAAAAGCAAAAATAATCAGAATATTTACACAGTAGAAAACAAAACAGTAATAACCAAAATATAACAGCTCATCCATAAGCTTGGATCATGTTCTCTAGCAAAGCATGTCTGTGGCGGAGAGTAGGTCAACATTTATAGAAACCTAGCAGTGATGCTCGTGAGTTAGAAAACCAGGTCAGCTCACATTTTTATACTACAGGATTCAATGTCAGTGGTCTCTTTTAGAGAAGTCGCGTGACCTCTTCCTCTTTGGAGACTCTCTGTAGACCCGCTAGATGAAACTGCTTCTCTGCTACTCCTGGGTAGCAGAAGAATTTAACTCTTTTAGTAATGCAGAATCATGGTACTCTTTCAATGAAACAGCAGTCCTAAACCTGGGGTCTGCAGTTTTTCAGGTCTTTTCCCTTGGTTGAGTATTGAAGCATTGTTAAACTATCTAAGTTCCTCAGATCTGCTCTCTGAGCTCTGAGGAATTCCTCCTTCTCAAGTCAGGAAGAATAGCACAGGGCCGTGTAGTCAAAGCCTTTTGGGCTTCCCCACTCTGAGGTTGTCAACAGCACAGAAGGGCCCCATACCAAACCCAGCTAGCTTCTCATGTAGCAGGATTGTGCTTTCTTCAGTGAGCTCCACACAGCTGCAGAACTCTCCAACAGCAAGCTCCCAGCTATACAGAGGTTGTGGGGCTGTGATCAGCAGCACTCTCAGCAAACGCAGCCCAGAACATTGTTACCCTTCTCTTGATTCTCCTCCACTCTGCTTCTCTCTGTTGTCAGCTCATCTCCAGACGTTTGCTGTGTCCTCTTGTTCTTCTGATCTCTAATTTCTCATCTCCTCACCAACGCATCTAATGAGGTCTAATAGCAAGGCTTCTTCACGAATCCGTAACTCAGGAGGGGAAGAACTCAGATTCCACAGTTCTACCAGGTGTAACACAAACATGCCATGTGTGACTTTTCTGTAGTCTCCAGTCACTTCTTTCATTTCACTTCTCAGTTATAGCCTTCAAGATTCTCACAAAAGGGTAATATATTAAGGAATTGATGGACAACAAAGCACCGTAGCCACCCCCACATTTATTCAGAGTTCCCATCTCTGAGCTACTTTCAAACGTTTCCCCTCAGTGCATTTATCTGAGAGATTGTTTTCTCTCAGGTCCTCAACTATCTGATGCTGTTTCTTTTCACACAAATATCCTTTTACCGCCTCTTTCATTAAATAAAATGTCCACATATGAAATGGACAATGATTTGTACTATGAAAGTTCCTTATTCAACGAAAAAATAAATAGTCCCTACTGTTTAGGAGCTAATATTCTGGCTGGGGGGAAATATGTTAACATATATATGTATATATATATACACACACACATACACATGCACACATATATGTATACATACATATACCTATATGTATGAATATACATACATACACCTATGCATGCATACATGTATGTGTATATGCACCTATAACTATGAAGCATAAGCCAGGTAAACACAAAGTAATTTGTGGGACTCTAGCAGCAGAGGCGATCAGGAAATGGCTTGTGTAGTTGATTGCATTTGAATTTGGCTTGCTTGGTCATGTTCCTTGAAACTGCTGCTTCCTGCTCTGTATCAGTGTGGGTCCTTGAGTATGTTTCTCCCAGATGGATGCATTGTTTCCTACTGGTCCAGTTACTGTTGTTAAATGATAACAATATCAATAATGCTCAAATCTTCCTCCTGGACCTTGCAAGGTGCTTGGAGGTCTGAAATTAAAAGTGAGCACTGAGTTTCTCTTTTCCCTACCTAGTTCAACAACCTCACTAAGAGAAGTCGAGGCCATTGGGGAAGATTAATCTGTAGGAGAGATCTTGGTGACTTGATTTTGTCCTTTTGGTCTTTAAAGGGTAAAGAAGAAAGCTCTTCCTCTGCACTCTCCCAGAGATTCTGTCCATGCTGGACCTTGCTTGATTAGAGATCTAGGGTCAGAACCACCTATGACCCTTCAGATTCCCGAAACAGGCCCCTTGCTCCTCCTGTCTTGGGTAACACACTTTCTGAGAAGGGAGCCAGACTGGATAATGCTGCAGATCCTTCAGAATTGTCTCCTTCCCTCCCACTCTCCCTTCCCTGCAGATCAATAAAGACACTCACCTGTATACTCTGATTCTTCGCCCGGATTGCACCTATGGGGTCAAGATAGATAACCAGCTGGTGGCAGTTGGGGCCTTAGAGGATGACTGGGATTTTCTACCCCCCAAAAGAATCAAAGATCCATATGCACGGAAACCACGAAAGTGGGATGAGCGACCCCAAATTGAGGATCCCGATGACAAGAAACCAGAGGTAAAGGAATTCTGCTCCTGGTCCCCATCTATAAATCATGCCAATTAACAGACCAATCATTTTCTGAGTCATTGAAAGCACAGCCCTTTCCCTATTTCACTGTCAGCAGGCATTCGTGCACATCTGGGAATCATTTTGCTCTGGAAGAACTGTCTTGGTATCCACAGGGACCAAACTCTCCCGGACACCTAATAGTCACTTAAACAATTGTTTAATTCAATTGAATCCAAGAACAATTGTATCATTACAGTGCACTTGGACTGTTGTCCCCATAACAATGTCATTTACATAGTGGCTGCTCAACAAGTGTGTAGTGGGTCATTAGCTGAATGAATTACTAATTGGAGAACTTCAGACATAAAGAGGGGAGATTTTTCCAGAGGGGAAGCCTTTGCTGTTACCCTAAACAAGGCCCCCTAAGCAGCTGCTGGCCTGACTTCGGGGTTACCAGCATTCTGAATGTCCTTCATGATGTGCAACTCTACTCCTTGACCTCCTTAACCTTCCTCTTTTCACTGAGGGATCTGGAAGTCATGCCATATGAGGTCAGTTGAAAGAACTGGAAATTCCTGGCCTCACCACCCCCCCCCCAAAAAAAAAACCTGCTGAATCCCTCAGACACAGGAGAAGACCAAGGTTCAAGCATCAGGCAGGTTTACTCTTATCTTGGCACAGGGCAGCCAAGGGAGGAGCAGGGTACCCAGCCAGCAGCCAGCAGCCCCCTGCCCCTGGCTATCAGAGACCAAATGGAGATCAAGGTCTGATGGAAGGGGGAATAGGGAGTAGGAGAATTGTTCATTTCAGATGGACCTGCAGAGAGGATTCTCTCACATTGGCTTCCATCTCCAATGAAGGGTCCACATTTTGTGTCTTATTACAAGAGTCTTCTGTGTATATTTCTGTCTGCTGTATCCCAAAGCCACCAATGAGTCCTTAGGATGAATCAATTTTATCTTAGGACTGGGAAGATTTTGAAAAAATCCCGGATCCAGATGCAAAGAAGCCTAATGACTGGGATGAAGCAATGGATGGCGAGTGGGAGCCCCCTTTGATCCCAAACCTAAAGTATAAGGTAAAGGCAAAGAGAACAAAATATAGAACAAGAAATTAATGGAACTTATTTTTTTTTTTAAAAAAAAGCAATTGGGGTTAAGTAATTTGCTCAAGGTTACACGGCCAGTTATTTCTGGGTGTGGTGCTAAGTATCTGAGCCCGGATTGGATCCCCAGGTCATCCTGACACTGGGGCCGGTGCTCTTACTCGCTGTGCTACCTGGCCGCCCCATGAATGGAACTTCTAATGAATAAAGTACCAGCTCTGAGGTTTGGTAGGTGTATTCAGGGTGGGCATTGGGCATGTTGGTGCTAGAATGATGCCAGGCTTATCTAGCATTGGTCAGAATGTGCTTCTTCTGTTTATATGACCTCAGGTGAACTGTGAGGAGAGCTGACCTGGGATTCCTGAGTTGGCAGTGTGCATTAGCCGACTCACCGAACCTTGTCCTTCCTTTGAGGAACAGCTGAGGTTCCTGGGGAGGGTTAGTCTTTGGGAGAGAGAACTTGGTGACATGATTCTGTCCTTTCCATTTGTAAAGTTCTGTCACATAAATGAAAGATTAAGACTCATCTCTCTGGCTTCAGAGGGGAGAACTTGGAGGTAGGAGATGTATGGAGGTTGAATTTGGCTTAAGGTAAGGAAGAACTTTCTAACACTGAGAGATGCCCAGTGATGGAACAGATTAGGTCACAATAGATAGTGAGCTCCCTGGCCTAGAGATGTTCAAAAGGTAGGATGACCATTTTATATATTAAACAGAGTTTAATAGAAACATTTAATACATACATTTTATACACTAAAAGGATTTATGTTCTAGGTTGAACTAGAGGAACTCCAAGGTCTTTTCTAGTTCTGAGTTTCAATTATTGTAGTAGCAGTAATAATAATAATAAATACCTAAGGTTTACAAAGTGCTTTATATTTATAATAGATGTGAGCCCTTTCAAACATATACTTTGACCCTGTGGGGGATGGGAAAAGAGTTTCAGCCCCTTGTAAATGGAGAGAGGAGGCACATGGGATTGCTTGTGCTCTTTAGCATGGGGCTGAAACCTTTTCTCACTACCAAAGTCCTTGGTACTGTCCCATGCTTCATTATCAGAAACTGATAAGATTTTCTTAATGGAAATGACATCTACTTTGCTGCTGAACCCTAAGGACCATGGGACCTTTCTATCTGACTTGTAGCTGAAACCTTCTATATAAATTGTCAACCCATTAGACCCTAAATGACTTGAGAACAGGAACTGTCTTACTTTTCTTTGTGTATCCCTAGAATTGAACACATGCTAAACACTTAAATTCTTTTTTCATTCATTCATTCATTCATTCATTCATCCATCCATCCATCCATTCATTTAATCAATCATTTGTGGTAAGAGAACCTGTATTCCAATCATGGCTCTGACACTATCTGTGTAACCATGGGCAAATCAGTTCAACTTTCTGGACTCAGTTTCCTTATCTGTAAAATGAGGGTGTTGGACTAGATGCCCTCTGTCATCCCATCTACCTCTCTGTCCATGATCCTATAAAGTGGACATCTAGGGAGGTTAGATTCCTTGCTCAAGGTCACATCTCCACTCAATGCCAAAAGAGGGACTTGAACCTTGGATTTTCCAAACTCAAACGAAATGGGGTTTCCATCATATCAGACTGTCTCTCATCTGGAAAAAGCCAAAATGTTCTCCTGGGACTACCTCTATCAGATAGATGGATCAAGTCCCAGGTAAGATGTAAAATCTCAAGGTCAGGAGAGGTTAGTAGGGGGGCTTATGTCAAGCACTTTGTGAACCTTATAATGCAATTTAAACACTAGCTATTGCCGTTATGATTACTACTACTGTGAAGATGATGATGATGATGGTGGTGATTATCATCATCGCTCCTCTGGCACAGCTGATAAGATAGAACCTGCCTCTTAGGAAGTTAAAAAGGAGGTGCCCCATAATGGAAGATAGGGTAGATCATTACAGTGTGAGTTCTCCACCCCCAAAAGTATTTGAGCAAAGGCTAGATGACCCCAAATCAAGAATGATGTTTCCCACAGTGAAGAGGAAGAATAGAGTGAGCAAATTGGTCTGTAAAAATGGCTTTCTAGTGTAGGTTTAACCCCTTGCTATCAAGTTAAACTCTCATTACTGAAGATTAAAGCCTGTAATTACCTCAGGAGAGCTGCGGAGGCAGGATGGGAATCATGTCTTCCGCCTTCATACCCAAGCTGAGCCTTGGAAGAAGAGAAGACACAGGTGTTCTAGGCATGGGGCATAATGGGAATGTGCATAGGTGGCAGATATCCTTCAATTTCAGGGAACAGGGGATCTAGAGTTTACAGAATGTGAGATAGAATTGGAAACCAGAATGTACAGGGTTAAGGGATCTATGTCTTATCCTAGTTAAGGGAATAGGGAGCCCCAGAAGGTTTTCAATCAGAGGAGTGATGTGATCAGACTTATGTCTTAGATTATTTTGGCAGCTGTGTGGAGGATGGATTCAAAGAGGGCAGAGAAAAGAAGGGAAACCCTACAGTTTTTAAGAGTCTGAGCTGGGACTTGAACTCAGGTCATTTGATTCCACAATGGGTGCTTTCTCCACTATATAATATCCAGTGCTCTTATTTTGTGCAAAGCCTTCCAATTCAATAACATCCTCAGTTTACTTTAACCTTTAAGACTCTACATTTTTCCCTGTTGAATTTCTTCTTGATTCAGCCCAACATTTTAAGCTCAGAAAGATCTTGTTATCGCCTAAGTCAGACTTTCATTGTGTTAGCTAGCCTTTCTGGGTTGGGGTGATATTCCTGACATTTAACTCTTTATTTAAGTCATCGAGATACACTAGTAACAGCCCAGGGCTCTGGACTGCAGGCTATTTATAAAACATGAACAGACAAATGATTAAATATATATATAAATGAAAAACAGCCTATTACAATTAGGGCCAAATCCAAATTTCAGTAGAATCTTAGCTCAATAACTTGGGTTATTTCATTGCTGGAAAAATGCAAATATTCCTGTTCAATATTTCCTATTTTAATTTTAGGGTGAGTGGAAGCCTCGAATAATTGATAACCCAAATTATAAAGGTGAGTGGGTGCATCCAGAAATCGACAATCCGAAGTATAAAGCAGACCCCAATATTTACAGATATTACAACATCAGTGTCCTGGGCCTGGATATCTGGCAGGTATGTAGTAATTAAATGCATAAACATTTGGCATGTAATAATTAAGTGGCAAACACTTGGAATCACAGAACTTCATAGAGGAAATGGACCTTAGAGGGATTCTAGTCCAACCCATAAATGAATAGGAATCCATTCTGTCACTTGAAGCCCCCGTTGGTGGGGAACTGACTGCCTATCTGTCAAGGCAATCCATCCTACTTTTAGAAACTAAGAAGTATTACAAAGTTTCTCCTGATTTCTGTCCTAGTCCTGCCTCTTCCCAGCTTCCTTCCCTTGCTCTGGGTCCTGCCCTCTGGGGTCAAACAGAACAAGACTAAACCTCCCAACCCATCAAGGTGTTAATGAACCCTGTGTAGGCAAAAAGAGCCTGAGGTTTAGGATGGACAGACCTGACTCTCCCCTAAGTGCCTACTTCCCTCTCTGCACCTCAGTTTTCTCATCTATAAAATGGCATAATTATACCTGCTCTCTGCATCCTTAGTTACTCGTGACAATAAAGTGAGATCGTAGATGTGAATAAGCTTTGAAAAGTTGAAAGGATGCTTCAAATCTAGTGGATTACTGTTGTTATTGTTATACTGCTACTCTAGAAACCAAGGCCTCATTTAATTTTCCCATCTCTGTTGGAAAGGCAGTGTAGCATAGTGGAGAGAGACTCGACCCCTTGAAGTCAGGAAGACCTCAGTTCAAACCCTACCTATGACCACATACTGACTATGTGACTCTGAGTGAGTCACTTAATTTCCAAGGGCTGTAGGTAATTCTCTAGATTGGCAAAACTGGCAAAAGGGATTCCCTCCCCTGGGAGTGATGATAACAATGAAATCATAGCTACAATCCCTTCTCTGCCTCTAGTAACCCCCTAGCTGCCAATGTCTTTTCTTCCCCATTACATTGTATGTATTTTGTATTTTCTAATTAATTTTATATTTGCTATGTTGTATCCTCAGTAGAATGTAAGCTCCTTGAGGGAAGGAAATGTTTTATTTTTGTCTTTGTATCCTGGCACATAGTAGGTACAAAATAAAAACTTCTTGCAGACTACTCAGTTGAATCCCTCTCCTCTCAATAAACCCTAATAACAACGGGCCTTTTTCTGAAGTGCTTTCAGATTTCCAAAGTGCTTTCTTCTTGACAACCTTGTGAAGCGGACATGATAACCATCAATATCCCCATTTTATACATGGGGAAACTGAGGCTTCTCAAAGAGTTTAAGTGACTTGCCCAAGGTCACAGAACTAGTTGGCGGTATCCATGATATGAACCCAAGGCTCCTAACTTCAGGGCTCCTTCTAGAATTGCTTCCCCTCCATTACCCTCTTGGAGCAAGCAAAGAAAGCTTTGTGCTCAGTATTAAGAGGGATTCATTGGAATTAATCACACATGATTCCTGCCCTGATGGGTTGAAACATGGGCATAAGTAAAAAAAAATCAAGGACAAAGCTGGTTTCAGAGAGGTATGGAGTGTTCTGAGTGGTTCCAGGTAGGAGACAGCTTGTTTGGCTGGGGAAGTCGGGGGAGACTTTTTGGAGGAGGGAGAATGGAGCGGTACCTTGAAGGACAGGTTGAACTTCATTTGGCAGAGGTGAGCAGGGAGGCCGTTTCTGGCAGAATCTTTTTTTTTAAGTATGAGATCAGGAAAGGAAGGGACTAGCCAGGAGAAGGGTAAGTAAATGGGCTGGAGTGAGAGGCAAGAAGAGAAGAGCTGCTTGAGGATAAGGCCAAGAAGGCCAGAGGCTTCAGAGCCTGGAACATCATAGCCACTTAGGAAATGCTTATGGATTGATTGATGGACATAGATAAAAGTGCCCAGGATGAGAAGCCAGGGAAAGAGAGGGATCCGTGTGGGTGGGAATGCCCATCCCCATGAGGTCCCAGATCCAGCCAAACACTGACAGGTAATCTACACCCAGGTCTGATGGGAGAATCCTTACTGTAGCATCTCTGACCTGTGGCCCCTCAAGTCTTCATGAACAGCTTTCTGGATTGAGAATGTCAGAAGGATCAGGACAGCTGAGAATGATGGGCCAGATCCAAGCCTCTTGGCCAAACTGGATCATAGGGTCCTAGTTCTAGAACAGGAAGGGACCTCTTCGGCCATTGAGTCTAATCCTCTCATTTTACAGATGGGGAAACTGACGCTCATGGAGGTGAAGGGACTTATCCAGGTCACACAGGTAGCAAGTAGCTGAGCTGGGATTCGAATCCAGGTCCTCCCCTATCCAGATCCAGCCCTGTATGCTATAGGGTTGTAAGTCTTTCAGCAGTGAGCCAGGCTCATTCTCAGCTGACAGACACAGTTCCATCCTTGTTAACACACTCCCACCCTCACAGTCTCTGGTAGTAGAGCCTTTGAGAACCAGCTTCACTCCTGTACCAACAGTACGCTCTAAACTGGAACTTCAGGGGAGGCAGAATTATAAATAGACATTTTAATAAGTAGAGTTATTCTTTTTAAAATACCAAAAAAGGAACTCACTCTGCAAGATTTCATAATATATTCAAAATATACCAAATGTGTTAGTAAATAACAGTTTTCAAAAAAATCCAGTATTGGGCAAAAAAATAAAAAAGCAATAGAGTGCAACTGGATAGAATTCAGACATCAAAGTCAATGACTACGAGGTCCTAGAACCTCAGAAGTGCAGACACCTCAGACGCACTCAGATGGCCAGCCCATCTCTGGCCAAGTCTTTCTTCTATAACATTTCCAATTGACCTTCAGCTGGCCTTGCCCTAAGACCTTTAAGGAGATGGAGCTCCCGACCTCCCAAGGCAGCCTTGGGACAGTTCTAATTACTAGTGATTTCCTCCTTACATCCAGCCTAAATCTGCCTGTTTGCAGCTTCTCCAGGTTCAGCCTTCAGGGGCCAAGTAGAACAAGAACAAGCCTTCCTCAATGGACAGCCCTGCAAATGCTTAAAGACAACTCTCGTCTCCTCCCCTCCCCCATGCCAAATATCCTCGGGTCCACCATATGGCGTCAACCAAGCCCTTCCCCATCTTGACTGTCACCTCTTGACATTCTCCAGTTTATCAATGGCTTTCTGAAAATCCCATGGCCAGAGCTGAAGCCAGTCTTCCATCAGTGGCCTAGGCGGGGCAAAGGGCAGGGGGATTCTCACTTCCCCAGCTCTGGACACTTCTCTCAGAGAGTGGGCATGATGAGAATGCAACCTATGATCACGTAAGCTTTCGGGGGGCTGCTCTGACACATTGTGGGTTCATATTGAGTTTGCATTCCACAGAAACCCCCAGATCTTTTTCTTTTTTTTTTTCCCAGATCTTTTTCAAATGAATTGTCATCTAGCCATGCTGGCATTTACCCAGTGCATTAAAATTTGTCAGCCATTATCTAACTAGATCTTTGCAATAACATCATGAGGTAGGGACCACAGGTATTATTGTTAGCACTATTATTATCATCTATAATGACAAAACTGGTCTGGGTTGCATAGCTAATAACTGTCTAGGGTAGGATTTCAACCCAGATCTCTACTTACTCCAAACTGTAATCTCATGATAGAAGGAAGCAGTTCTCATCATCTCGCCCAGATTGGTCTTTTCTGCAGCTCCCCCGGCCCCACCACCATATGTACACCCTGCTCCTGGTTCTTCTCTCTGGCACCCAAACAGAACAACTCTTCTGTGTCTTCCACACAAGAACTTTTCTTGTGGAACCTTGAAGGGGCTCTCATGTTTACCCCAAAGTCTTCTCTTCTCCAGGATGAACATCCTCAATTCTTTCAGTGGGTCCCCTCTCATATGCCCATCACCTGCCCTCTCGTGAACACACTGCAGTGTTTCCTATTGGTGCCTAGAACCGAATGAAAGATCATACTTACAGCTGGGTCAGTCTTCCAGGTGGCCTAGACAGGGCAAAGGGAAAGGGGTTTCTCACTTCCCCAGCTCTGGACACTGTGAGAATCAGGGAAGGGAATCAGGGAAGGCTTCCTGAAAGAGGAAGCAGCTGAGATGGGCCAGGAAGGAAGGGAAGCATGAATATAAGCTCAGATAAGGTGTTCCAACAGATAAAGATTAGGAGAAAGGAAATGGCAAAGTCTGGCTACAATATGGCATATGGGAAGTGGAATTGAGGGTGAAGGCAGAGGGGGAGCAAAAATTAGGCATCTAGTGTGGTCCCTGAGTGCAGAGGGCCTTGGTTACCAGATCTCGGCCTTGTGTCTTCCCTGCATCTAAGCTGCTTTTACAGCCACTGAAGATATTATCCCATGGTTCAAGAAGAATATTTGTTGACTTTGGGAGAAAACAAAAACATTTCTTTGAGGAGCAACACATCTAAATTCATGGTAATTATCCCAAGTATCTTTTCTTCCAACAGGTAAAATCTGGTTCTATATTTGACAATTTCCTCCTGACAAATGATGAAGAATTTGCAGAAAAAGTTGGAAATCAGACCTGGGGAATAAGAAAAGTAAGCTGAGTCTTTTTCTGGTCATGGGCAAATTTCAGCAGGATCACATAATTATACTTTAATCACTCACCATGCCCTGGAATTCTTTGTTATAACCAAAGAATTCATCACTTGGTGGCTGATTTGTTAGCAATGAGTCTAGCAGGGTTAACTGAGACTGCTTCCCTTTGGAAGTCAGGAAGACTCTTTACTGGCACAGCTTACAAGCCCCAGGGACCCCCCCCCCCCGCAATCCTAGGAGACCAAAAAGAAAAATAAGTATATATAACAATTTTTTTATTAAAAGGTGAGCATTAGGGGGCGACTAGGTGGCACAGTGAATAGAGCACCGGCCCTGGAGTCAGGAGAACCTGAGTTCAAATCCGACCTCAGACACTTAACACAAAAAAACTAGCCATGTGACTTTGGGCAAGTCACTTAACCCCAATTGCCCTACCTTCCCCCCTCCAAAAAAAAGCAAAAAAAAAATGAGCATTAGGCATCAATACAGTCATTAAATATACTTAGTGTTATTTTATATCTAACATGATTTCTTTTTAATAATTCAAATAAATTTTATTTTGTTTTAAATTAACATACACTTTTTTCCCCCTCCCTCCTTCCCTGGGTCCTACCCATTGGGAGAAAGCAGAGAAAATCAAAGTCTTGATAACCAAATCTGCATAGTCAAGCAAAACAACTTTTCTCATTGGCCATGCCCAGAAATACACATCTCATTCCATATCTTGAGTTCATCAATCCTTTGTCAGGAAGCTGCAAAATAATGAATTTCAACACATAAATATTGTTAAGTCCTAGGTCCTCAATAAGATTTTTTGGTTTGTCTTCTCATTCACATTCAATGATTACTGTGCCCTCTAGTCTTTCGGTCCTTTTTTACCCCTTTTTTTGCTTTGCGTTATTTAAAGTAAATCTTCCTGGATTTCTTCCCATTCCTCACATCTGTTAGTCTTCTTTGAATTACACTGTTATGTTCCATTAACTGATCATACTTTATATAACCATTTCCCTATTCTTGGACACTTAGGAGATTTCCAGGTTGTTGTGCTCTGGGAATTTTTATAATGACATAGGATCCTTGCTATGAATGGTTTTGTTTTCATTTTTGCTTATTTTGGCTACATTTTCAGGGTCTATTACCAACAAAAGAATTACTGGGTCAAAGGGTGTGATTATTTAACTTTTCCAAAACTTTTATTTGTAACTGTGTACAGAGAGCCAGCTTGCCCTCCAAAAAGATTCTACAAGTTTGCAATTCCACCAACAGTGAATGAGTATACCTGTTCCTCTCTTGGTGGACAATTTGTTCATCAATGACACCTCCATTCAACTCATTAAATAATTGTCACATGCCTGCTATGCAAAAGACACTGTGTTAAGTGCTAGAGATGCAAAGTTTTTCCCTCAAGGAATTTGTAAGGGAAAGGACAACTACACAAATAACTAGGCTACAAGGGAAGAAGATACACATAAAGGAGAGGTTACAATAAGTATTGTAAGAAATTTTGTGAGGAAAAAATTATTTTCCTCTGGAATCCCCAAGGGTTGGTCTCTTCCAACTCTCCCCCCCCCCAAGAAAATGAACACCATCCTACAGACCCTTTAGAATGTAGCCAAGGAACTAAAATTTCTCCTACAGGGTTTGCTAAAGTACCTACTATGTACAAGATATCGTGCTAGGTACTGATGAGGACAGCTGTAGACAGTTAAGACAATTCTTGCCCTTATGGAGTATATAATAATATATGGAGTACATATGGAGGGGGGAGAGGGGAAGGGAAACAATACAACTATATAATACCGTAGATTATAACTTTATAGTAACTCTAGTGCAATATAGACCACAAGAACCAGAGATAAACAAAATGCTATGCAGGGTCTGCAGAGGGAGAGAGAGCTTCTGACCTGGGGAGGAGGCAAAATCAATGAAGGCTTTCTGTAGGAGGAACCAACGAACCTGACCTTAAAGGTTAGGTCTCTTCTCAAAGGTCAGAGATGGGGAGAGGGGGAAATTAGAGTTGTCTGGAATTTACATCACCTCTAAATTATATGGAAATTATATATATATATTCAAAACAGGACCCGGAAAGGATATGGAGGGAAGCCTATGAAGCAGAGGAAAAGAGAAAACAACAGGAAGAGACCAAGAAAAAAATAGAAGCCAAAGAAGAAGAAGAAGACGAAAAGAAATATGCAGTGGAGCTAGAGGAGGATGATGAGGAGGATGAAGATGCCAACCAGGCTGAACTGGAAAAAGACAAAGAGCTGAAGGAAGAAGAAAACAGGGATGTAGGAGGGAATGGGACCACTGGTGTGGAGGGAAGGGATGAATTGTAATTGCAATGAACATAGTAATTCATAGTCAATAGCTAATAGGTCATTGTTAATTAGGACTTGGGAGCTCACTTAAAACAATACAAAAATGAATGCCACAAACATTTACTACACTCAGAGAATGAGCAATCAGGTGGGGCTAAGTGCAGGGGGTGGGACAAGGCTTAGATGAAGGTGTCTTGCCTTCAAGGAGCTTATATGGTCTAACAAAGTCTTATTACCCTCTTTGAATGAGTTGAAATATCACTCATGAAATGAATGAGCAAAAACCGACCCTTGGTTGGCACTGGATGCTCTGCCAGGAATTTACAGGCATCCAGGTAAAGAGGGGTCTTGTGTTCTTGACTCAGGCTTCAAAGTAATACTTTCCTCCCGGCCATGAATGGTGTATAAGGTCTTTGGATCACATACTTCTGTTTAATTACTTCAATTTTTACAATATCTAGCATATCAAGCATCTAACAATAAAGGAACAAATCTTTGGGTAAGGCTTTTGGTTTCTTTTTCTGTTTATAAGCACATGTATTTTCAGTTCTTATATTTCTGGATTTTTAAATGGGGGTGGGGATGAGGAGAGAGTATCCTTTCAGTCCCACCTGTGTACAAAGCCAATCTTCCTGCCTACCAGCAGCCTCCCTATTCCTCCCCCCGCCCCCCACGACGGATACATTTAGTCTCCTGACCAGCACCGGGGGTCTTTCCAAATGTTATTTACTGGACTCCTCAGTCTCAGTGAGGCACAGGATGGAGGGCTTTGAAAGTATTCTCTTTCCAGGACAATCTTCTTCATCTCAGTGCTGAGGACTAGTGACCAAGTCTGTGTAAATAACCAACATGCATCTGGGTGCTGTCACCAGCATAGGCAGCAGGCAGGAGGTCTCACTAGGAACTCCTGCCTGCCCCCTGGTCCTGAGGGCAGGGTTGTCCAGGTGGAACAGTAATGGAGCCCTGAGCAGTCCGGGGTGGGGGTGGGGGCTTGTGAAATTTACTTACATTTTCATTTTAGATTGAGAATTACTTCTAGACAGTTCGCTCTTCGATCACATATCTTTGTGCCCTGTGGTTGGTTTTCTCCATCAATTGGTCAGGGCATTGAGTCAAGGAGGCCCAGCTTGAGGTCTTCTTCCTGCCACTCTATTCACAAAGTAAATCCTAAACCCTGGCCAGGGAGCTCACAGTATGTGTTTGTGATGGGAGAGGAGGGAGGTGGGGGACGGGAGAGGTATCCATCCATCCTAGGACTGCTAAAACAAAAGCCCTGAAAGAATGACAACTACTCATAGTCATGTAGCATTTATGGCGTTCATTCATCCATCCAGCCATATGTTTATCATGTGTGTATGTATCTAGCTGATCTGTTGTTTAGTATGGTCCCTGGCACATGGTGTGGGCTTGAATTCTAGTTGACCATCTATCCATTATCCATCCATCAAGCTATGTATCTATTTATGTATGTATATGTCTCTCTTAGAACAGCATCTGGCATGTAGTAGGTATTTAAAACTAGTTGACTCTCTATATTCATCTATTAATCTATCTATTCATCCAGCCATCCATCTATCTATGTATCTATTTCTTTTCCCCATAACTCTTTGTGAGTCAAGTAGTGCATGAACATCGCACATATTTTCAGGCTTTTTTGGTGTACTGATCAGTCGTACTGATTTTTCCACATAGTAAGTGATCAGTAACCCAGTATATTTGACTTCAAATCAAATTGAAGTTGACTTGTGTTGAAAGTGCAGCTATCTATTTTCCCTCTTCTCTCTTCTCCCAGTTATCTCCTCTACCACCTCTTCCAGGAGTCTTTCCTGGTTCCCCCAAATGCTAGGGCCTGCCCTTTGTCTTGTAGGAACTGATTAATATACATGTTGTCTTCCCAGTTAGAATATAAGCTTCTGGAGGGCAGGGACCCTTATTATCTTTTCTTTGTACCTCCAGCACCTAGACCACGCTTCACACATAATAAAAGCTTAGTAAATGCTTTTTGATCAATTGATACTTAAAACCTTGAAACATGAGACACTTTAGTGAGACTGTTGAGTTGGGGAGGATTCAACTCTAGGATAAGTATATAATCAACCATGGTGTTTAAGAAGAGCCTGAGTCCCCTCCAACCATTTTTAGAAGTCAAGCTCCCTTTGACTAAACTTAGTCCACAATCCGATCTAGAACTGGGGCCCCCTGGTGGGAAGAGGGTGCCCCTGACCAGGCCATAGGTAACATGTCTCCATAGCATCCCTGCCTCCCCTCCCTTCCCCAGGCTATCAAGGACTACAAATAAATAATGAGTCCCAGGATAGCTCAGAGCTAGAAGGGACCTCAAAAACCACCTAGTCCAAGCTGTACCTCCTCACATGTCCCCTCTTATGACAGGGGGTCCTCTAGTCTGCTCAAAGACCTCCAGCAAGGGAGAGAGCACCATTTTACTCTGGGATCGCTCTCTGTGATCAGGAAGCTTTTCCTGACATTGACCCTAGATGTGATTCTTTACTATTTCTTCTCTTTGCTCCTACGTCTGCCATCCACTCTGAGCAAATCTAATCTCTCTTCCAAGTGACAGCAGAAAAGAGGTATGGTGATGCAGGCTGACAGGGTTGGACATTTTTTTTAGAATTTTTGACAATGTACTCAGACCAACTAGCTTCCATTTTAATTGGCTCTTGGGTGGACTTAAGCACATTCTGATATTGCTTGGTATTCTTTGGACTTTAGAAAAGGTTTTCTCAGCCCTGGAAACAGCATCAAATGACTGATTGCTGTGTTTCACTTTGCAGAATGATGTGATCAGGTGTTTGGTTTTTCTACATATGAATCATTTCAGAATACAAACAGTCAGATTAGGAGCAATGAGGTAGGGTGCTTGGGCACCAAAGGCTTGAGTTCTGGCTGTCATTCAGTGGCTAGGCAGGAGCTGGGCATGTTGTCTTAGCTTCAGGCTGTGGAGGTATTCAAGCCGGGGCTGGAGGGGCACTTGTTGAGAGGATGCCTTTGGAGGCACCAAGTGGAGGGACCTGCCAAGTGAGGCCTCCTCCAGCCAGAGCTCTGTGATCTCCAGTCCAGCCCCTCATTCTGTGAACATTTTGCCACTCCTGGAGCCCTCCTCCAATTACCCAGGGTCTACAGATGAGATGTATTGTCTCAGCATCTTTTCCAGAGGCCCAGACCACTCCCCTAATGCCCTACCACCAGGAGCAGAAAGCAGCTGCAGACAATCAGAGAATGTACATCCTATGTTGCTGCAGTGATGGGGTTAGAGTGGACTCCACAGATTTTGTAGCAGACGATGTGAGAGGAGAAGACCCTCCCCTAAAGTCCCATCCTATAGCTTCTCCGTTGCAGGACACATCAGACAGCAGGAAGTTGGTGATACAGAATTGGAGCTTTAGAGAGAGGTTAGGGCATGATCTAAGGCTCAGTTGTCTTTATCCCAATGATCTTGAGTTTATGATCTAATTAAAACAATGGAGCCATCATTTCTAAAATATAAAGAGAACTGAGTCAAATCTATAAAATACAAGTCATTCCTCAATTGATAAATGGTCAAAGGATATGAACAGGTAGTTTTCAGAGGAAGAAATTAAAGATAGCTATAAGCATATGAAAAAATGCTCTAAATCACTATTGATTAGAGACATGCAAATCAAAACAACTCTTAGGGTACGTTATCTTACCGGTCAGATTGGCTAAGATGACAAAACAGGAAAATGACAAATGCTGGAGAGGATGTGGAAAAATTGGAACACTAATGCATTGTTGGTGGAGTTGTGAACTGATGCAACCATTCTGGAGAGCAATCTGGAACTATGCCCAAAGGGCTATAAATAATTTCATACCCTTTGACCCAGCAATACCACTTCTAGGGTTGTATCCCAAAGAGATCATAGAAGTGGGAGGAAGACCCATATGTACAAAAATATTTATAGCAGCTCTTTTTGTGGTGGCAAAGAATTGGAAATTAAGGGGATGCCCATCAATCGGGGAATGGCTGAACAAGTTATGGTATATGAATGTTATGGAATACTATTGTGCTATAAGAAATGAGGAGCAGATGAACTTCATATTTACCTGGAGAGGCTTATACGAACTCATGCTGAGTGAGAAGAGCAGAACCAGGAGAAATTTGTACACAATTACAGACACGACATATGTGTGACGACCAACTTTGATAGACCGGACTCTTCTCAGCAATGCAGGGCTATAAGTCAACTCCAAAAGACTCATGATGGAGAGAGATGTTTACATTCAGAGAAAGAACTAGAAAGAACAGAGTTCAAATGTAGACTGAAGCAAACCACCTGCTTTCTTTCTTTTTCTTGTTTGGTTTTGTTTCCTCTTTCCCATTGTTCATTCCATCTGATATAATCCTTCTTTACAACCTGACTAATGTCTAATGTGAAAGTATTTGCAGATCCTATACTTGATTGCATGCCGCCATGGGGGGGGGGGGAGGGGGGGGAAGGGAGGAAAAGGAGGGGGAGAAAATTTGAAACTCAAGGGATTGTGGAACTGAATCTTGTAAACTAAAAGTAAACAAACAAATTAATAAAGACAAAAAAAAAAAACCGAGGCCACTGAGAAAGGAACTGCAGAATGAAGAGGAGAGAGGGTGGGAGGTGGGTGGGGCCTGGACAAAGAGCCAGGAAACACTTCCCTAATTGGATAGGTCAAGAGAAAGCTTTTTCAGGGTGGTGGAGTTCCAGGTGCATTTGTAGGCCCACTACTGGAGAGGGATTGGCAGGGAGAGGTGAAAGGGAACAGCGGGAGGCTCAGATCTCTAGAAGACATGAGAACTAATGGGATGACTGAGGGCACAAGATGGAGGGGGCCTTGGCCACTTCTTCCACAGACACTGGAGCTAAGGAGGAAGGGAAAGGGGGTGAAATTGAGGTCTGGTGTGGGGGAATGGAGGAATTCACAACAGATGGTCTTGATTTCCTCAGCAATGGAGGAGGCAAAGTTCTTTGCAGAGAGTGGGTGGGGTTGAGGAGAAGGAAGGGTAGAGGAGCCTGATAGCCAATTAGCAAAGAATACAGAGAATACTGTGCATCAGTGACCACAAGGTTAAGGTTAGATGACATCAAACTAGAGTGGGCCCAGCTGGCATGAGTGTTGCCAACCAGCCATACCACCATCAGTGTTTGGCAACTCGAGTGTGAGCAGAAAAGTTGGATGAAGAGTGGGACAGAATGGTGTCTTAAATTAGACAAGACACTATCACAGCCCTTGTGGAATTTAGTGGTTTTGCTTGGCATTTGAAGCCCTCCACAATCTGGTACCATCCTAATCTCATAGTACTACCCTCCATGTACTTTACATTCTAATGTCAATGGGAAGAGAAGAAAGGAAGCAGTAAGAAGATTGATTACAACAGCGGCTGTAGCACCTAGGGTCCAGTAAAGACCCTATAGGCTCCACATCTCAGTCAGTCCCACTTGGCGTACATACCCTCCATAAGTGTGTGTAAAAGGGGTGTTGGATATTCCCAGGCACACCTCAATGGGCCCAAATCCCTCCTTTGCTCTGCTGCCTGTGAATCTGGAGCCCACTTGGGTGGACGTCCCAGTCTCTGGGGACCCCAAAGCACTGTTGCCACCATTGTCCTCAGTTTCCCTCTACTGTTATGGGCAGCTTGAAGGAGATGTATGGGAGCCAGCTCAAACATTGTTACATTTCCAGTGAGTGCATTGACAATTTAGAAATTGGCACATGCTACAGATTAAGACCATTTGTTTTGTTGTTTATCAAGATTTAAGAAACTGATGGCAAAAATGTTATTAATGCAGGATAAACTTAAAGTGTGTCATGAGCACTTTTTTCCTGGGGAGCCTGTTGTTAAACCCCTGTATCAGGCATCTCTGAATTCTCTTATAGTTCTAAATCTTGGGTCCCCTGAACAGGGGATTTCTGTTAAACAGAATGTTTTTCAAATGTACTGTTTCAAGGAAAGGGAGCTCTATGGGGGCTCCAGTTTTTCCTGATTTGGTCCCACACAGTTTGACCTTGGCCTTTCAGGCAATTCTAGTACTAGGTTATTGCCTTGGGCCTCTGGGGTCTGTTTCTGGAACTCATTTCTGTCCAGTGAATGATACCCAGGCCACCACCAGGTGGCAGTACGTTAGAGCTGTGCCTAACCCCCCAGATGGCCTTTGGATGGGCTTGATTGCAGATGGCTGAGGAAGAGCTCATTTCCACCATGGCTGCTGAGATGTTTGCATTGTTATCACTTCACTTTTTCTTTTACTTTTTCAAGAACAACCAAAAGAAAAAAGGGGCCAACAGAGGTCTAAAGAGGGCCAGGACTGCCTCACGGGTGCTCAGTGGACCCCAGACAACGAAATGGCCTTGGTGTTCTGGCCATGCCAAGCTGTTGGATGCTAACACAATGAACTGGCCGATTGGGTGTCAGGGAGAGCCCAGGTCAGCTGACAGGACCTCATGAGAATCCATTGCAGTTCAAACTCTGCTGCAGAGAGCTCAGCTCCAAAGGGCTGGCCATGTTGCTTGCCAAAAAGACTATTTTATGGAGAACTCACACAGGGCAAGTGTTCATGCGGTGGTCAGAAGAAGCCACAAGGACACTGTCAAGGTCTCTCTTAGGAACTTTGGAATTGACTGTGTGACATGGGAGACCCTGGCCCGGGACCGCCCATCATGGCATGCCCACATCAGAGAAGGTGCTGGGCTCTGTGAGCAAAGCAGGATTGTAACAGCTCAAAAGAAACATGAGATTCACATATTTAGGGAATCGGCCCCGAATGTTCAAAGGGACTATTTATGCCCAGCCTAAGGCAGAGCGTTCTGAGTTTGTATTGGTCCCATCAGCCACAGTCAGACATTGTGGGGCTGTTTTGGTTCTCTCCAAGAATGAACAGCAAAGATCTGTAGCTCACAGAGATCTGTTTCTACTTGAGTTTAACATTATGGCCTATATCCCTGGATTTGGGATTAGGAAAGTAGGAGAGCAAATCCTGCCTCAGACAATTGCTTTGTGATCTTGGGCAAGTCACTTAACTGCTCTGTGACTCAGTTTCCTCCACTGTAAAACTGGGTAATAATAATGACACATACCTCCTGGGGCTGTGGCAAGGATCAAATGAGACAAAATCTGTAAAGTGCTTAGCACAGTGGCTGGCACATAGTAGGTACTTTATGCTTCTTTCTTCCTCCCTCCCTCCCTTCCTTCTCTTAAGTCTCTTTTAGACCTAAATCTGTGATCTTTTGAATAATGCAGTGAACAATATAAAGCTAAGAATCCAACAGCAAAAGCATTTAAAACATAAACATAATGTAACAAGAGGAAATAAAGTAGAAGAATAATTTTCTGTTCCCATATCTCCTAAAGGGAAAACACAGGGAATAGTGGTGGATAAATTATCCCTCAGCACCCACTGGACTGCAAGGGATCCATTCCCCCAAATGCCAGGTAACAGGTTCTGAGAACAGCGTCTTTTACTCAGCAAAACACATCTAACAACACGAGTCAATCAATAAACATTTATTAAGTACCTACTGTGTGCCAGGCTTTGGGCTAAGCACTGGGGATGTGAAAAGGGGTAAAAGACAGTCCCTGCCCTCCAGGAGCTCATGGTCTGGTGGGACTTTGTTTACAGAGTTTTGGTGGGGGCACTTGCCCTACACATGTTCCCTCACCCTTTCCCTTACTTCTTCCCCTGCAATTTCCCTCTCTTTTCTCTTGTGCCTCCTGACACTGTCCAAGTCCCTGAGACACTGAGGTCTGGCAGCTTCCTCTGATAACCATTAGCTGCCCTGCCTTGCCGTGGGGGACGCCTGAAGCCAGACACACTGGTTTATGACATTTTTCTATTGCACATAAAGAGAACGGAGATGAACGTAAAGAGGAGGTCTAGACAGGGCCCAGGGAGAAACACGAAGAGGGGACAGCTCAGTTTTATTGTCTAGTAGAGTTAGAGGTAGTGCTAGAGGTCGGGATGGGGGGAGCCCAGTAAAGGGGCATCTCAGCTGACCCTTGAAGGAAGGGTTGTTGTTGTTCGGTCATGTCAGTCATATCCAACTCTCTGTGGCCCCATTTGGGGTTTTCTTGGCAGAGATACTGGAGCAGTTTCCCATTTCCTTCTCCAGTTCATTTTCCAGATGAAGAAACTGAGGCAAACAGGGTGAAGTGACTTGCCCAGGGTCACACAGCTAGCAAGTGTCTGAGGCCGGTCCAGGCAGGTGCCCTGTGCACTATGACATCACCCAGGAAGTGGGCACTGAGGGGTTTATTGGAGTCCAATTCCATGCTGGTTTCAGTGTGCCCTTGAAGGAAGGGAGGGGCTTTAACAGACAGAATGAAAGAGGAATGTATTGCAGAAGCAGAGACAAACAGCCCCTGCCCCCAGACAGCTTCTGTTCTGCTAGAGGTTTCTTCTGTATACATCTAGGTCAATATAATGGTGGCTACAAAGTAATACAAAGGATTTGGAAGAAGTTGGGTTAGAGTCCTAAGTACTGGGCAGTCAGGAGAGGTCTGGGGCAGGAGCAGGGCCAGGTCATGCTTCAGAGGCAATGATGAACTCAGAGGAAGAGGCGAGACACTTGTGCAAAGGCTCGCGTTGTGCCATCATCCACTAGCAGACCAGGTTTGACTGGAATGGAGAGTATAGGAAGCCAGGTGACATTGTAACAACATCCCACATTTGTGTAGCACTTTACAGATATTTCATTTGATCTTTATAACAATCCTTGGAGGTAGGTGCTTTTATTAGCCTCATTTTACAGTTGAGGATACTGAGACAGAGGTTAGGTGACTTGCCCAGGGTCACACAGCTAGGAAATGTCTGAGCGTAGATTTGGACTCAGGACTTCCTGACTCCAGACCCAGTGCTCTAACCACTGTTCTATCTAACTTGTTGTTTAGTCATTTTTTGTGTCCGAATCTTCCATGACTCCATTTGGGGTTTTCTTGGCAAAGATACTGGATTGGTTTGCCATTTCCTTCTCCAGCTCATTTGACAGAAGAGAAACAGTGTTAAGTGACTTGCCCAGGGTCACACAACTAGTAAGTATCTGAGGCTGGATTTGAACTCACATCTTTCTGACTTCAGGCTCGGAATTCTAACCACTGTTCTGCCTAGCTGTCCATAAGAAATGAGACTGGAAAGCTAGGTGATGACTAGAAATGAGGTGTTTATAATTCATCCTACAAGCACTGGGGAGCCACTGAAGATTGAGCAGGGGGAGGAACTTCAAATCCAGCCCTCCTGACATTGTCTAGCTCCTTCTAGGCACCGAAAGCCTCCTTGATTTAGGGATGCTGTAACATTGCTGTTCCCCGTCTGCTGTCCCAGCCCTGGGTCCGGTGACCAGGCTTCCCAACACCCTAGAGTGTCACCCAGGAAGTGGGCACTGGGGTTTACTGGAATCCAATTCCACCCTGGTTTCAGCAGGAGGATCCTCGGTCTAACCAATCTGGGATTTTCACAGTAGTCGGGTTTGTTGTCAGAGGCCTTCACGTACCTCCTAGCGCCCTTTGGTTTTGCCAAGCTGAATAAATAACACCTTTTTTGTTTTTTTTGTCCACACCTGAGAGATCACAGGAGTAGGGAAACTCGTCTGGGAGCTTAGTTGCCTTTAAATACAAATCAGCTTCAGGAACCTGGGAATTTCGGAATTGGCCAATGGCCTCAAGGCTTGGAGGATGGCTCAGGGCCCAGGTGGTGAGTCCTTTGACCTTAGTTTCTTTAGTGTGGGTGGAGGACTTTAAATAGCAAGGCCTTTTTTTTTTTCAGACCAGAGCTGGATTCTTACCAGGATGGGAGTCTTCTCACCATGGACGTACCCTGGATGAGTACCTGAAGTAGGAATTCAGTTTTACAATCCAGCAACTATTAAGTGCTAAGACCTGCAGCTTGGCACTGTGAATGGACAGTCAGGCACCAGAGTGAGAAAAGGAAAGAAATAAGTATGTAAAGTGCCTACTACGCACCAGACTCCGTGCTAAGCACTTTACAAATGTCTCATTGAGGGCAACTCACAGCCCTGGGAGATAGATGCTTTTATTATCCTCAGTTTACAGTTGAGGAAACTGAGATGGAGGTTTAAGTGACTCGCCCAGGATTTGAACGCAGGTCTTCTTGACTCCGGGTTCAGTGCTCTATTCATTATGTCACCTTGTTGCCTCTTATCAAGTTCAAGAGTTTCAGTTTACAAATAAGGAAACCGAGGCACAGAGAGGTTAAGTGACCTGCCCAGGGTCACACAGCTAGTAAGTGTCTGGATTGGGACTTGAACCCAGTTGTGCAGTGAGGGTGGGGATGGGGAGAATGACCAGTTCTTTGGGTTTGTGGCCTGGAGTGATGCTGGTGGTAGGTACCACTGGGCCTAGTCTGGGTCATGCCTCGAGAACCCCTCCCTTCCCCCCAAAAATAGGATGCAATCCACGAGTGACAGAAGATACTGCTGAACTTGCCTGAGAGGAGGGTGCTTGGGAACGCCTTATTGGGCAACCTGACCTCCCTGCTCTGTGTATCACCTCCACCTCAGTCTCCATGGCAACCGACTCTGGCTCTCTCCTGTTGGTCTGATGGCCCAGAGGAGAACCTGAACCAAGATCAGCTTGCAGCTCCACGCCACAGCTGAGTCTATCTCAGGTCCTGACCCTGAGGAGCTGAGAAGGGGCAGGAAGAACAGTCTCACAGGAGGCCCAGGACACACACAGAGTCATTGGGAGCCTGCAGGAATAAGCGAGCTTACAGGAGCTGGGCCTTGAAGACAAGAAGTGGGGAGAGGCAGAGATGGGGTGCTAGCTAAATTTAGGCCCCAGGGCAACATCAGGACTTGGAAAACAGGCACCAAACAAACAAATGAGAAGAAAGTTAGTAGGATGGCTTTCCTAACAGAAGAGAAAATGCTTTGTCAAGGGGGAGTGAAAAGGGTTGGAGAAGGGGAGCGCAAAGAAGAGCCGGTTTCTCCCAGAACCAAAGGCTTAAGGGCCCCGACTAGCGGCCATCACTGAGGGAGCTGTTCTCTCCCTCTTAGTAGGGTCTTTTGGGGGAGGCTGTGGGAAAAGGCCCGCCTTAGGGGACAAGGGCCAGGTGCCAGCCACCTGCTGCTAGAAGCAATGAGGACAGAATGTCAGCCTGTCCAGGAGGCCTGAAATAATCCAGACACTTTTGAATGGTTTTCCAGAACTCTCAGAGTTATCCCCAAAGACAATGGGCTTTCCTGGGAGGTAGGGGGCATAACCACTAAAAAATGTTTATTCATTGACTGATTGATCTCGTGGGTGGTTTTCCATTTTGGGGGAATATTATGGTGGGGAGCAATAATATTTTAAAATGCTTTATTAACTTCTGATTTACATCATTCATTTCCGCCAGATTTTGAGTTACAAATTTTCTCCCCTTTTTCCCCTACCCACCGCCCCAAAACAGCAGTCCCACAGGATATCCCCTCCTCCAATCTGCTCTCTGCCATATTTTCTCCCATATCCCTTTCGACTTTTCCAGTGGATCTCCATGCCTCAGTGCCTGCATATCTTATTTCCCAATCACATGTAAGATAGTATTAATAATAGTATATATATATATTTCAATATTTGATTTTAAAACTTTGAATTCCAGATTCATTCCCTTCCTCTCTTGTCACCCACCCTTACTGGGAAGATAAGCAGTTCAGTATAGGTTGTACATGTGTGGCTAATGCAAAACATTACCATAGTAGATATATTATAAAAGACTGACTATATTTCCCTCCCTCCTATCCCACCTCCCACTTGTTCTATTCTCTACTTTGATCCCGTCCCTTTTCAAAAGTGGTACTTCCAACTTCCCTCCCCCCCAGCCTGCCCTTCCTTCCATCATCCATCCCCCCTCTCATCCCCTTCCCCCCCTACTCTCCTGGAGGGTGAGATACCCTATTTAGTGTGTATTTCATTCCCTCCTCAAGCCAAATTCAATGGGAATAAGGTTGACCCATTCCCTTTTGCCTTCCTATTCTTCCCCTCCATTGTAACCATTTTCCCTTGCCTCTTCTATATGAGATAGTTTACCCCATTCTGTCTCTCCCCATCTCCTCTCATTATATTCCTCTCTCACCTCTTAATTTCACCTTGTAAATATCATCCCTTCCTGTTAAATTGGTCCTGTGCCCTCTATCTATGTATACTTGTAAACATATATACACATTCACATATGTATTCATATGCCCATATAGCATCATATATAGACATATATATATATATTTCTATTCCCTTCAACTACTAAGAAAAGTTTCATAAGTTACAATTATTGTTTTTCCATGTAGGAATGTTAGTAGTTCAACTTTGATAAATTCCTTATGATTTCTTTTCCCTGTTTACCTTCTCATGTTTCTCTTGCTTCTTGTATCTGAGTGTCAAATTTTCTATTCAACTCTGTTTTTTTCAGCAAGAATGCTTGAAAGTCCTCTATTCCACTGAATGATGATATTTTCCCCTGAAACAAGGATACTCAGTTTTGCTGTGTAAGTGACTTGGTTTTAATCCCAGCTCCTTTGACCTCCGGAATATCATATTCCAAGCCCTTCGATCCCTCAGTGTAGAAGCTGCCAGATCCTGGGTTATCCTGATTGTGTTTCCACAATATTCAAATGGTTTCTTCCTGGCTGCTTGTAATATTCTCTCCTTAATCTGGGAATTTCGGAACCTGGCTATAACATTCCTAGGAGTTTTCGTTTTGGGATCTTTTTCAGGAGGTGATCGGTGGATTCTTTCAACCTCTGTTTTGCCCTCTGGTTCTAAAAAATCAGGCCAGTTTGAGAACTTCTTGGAGGATGATTTCAAGGTTCTTACTTTGATCATGGCTTTCAGGTAGTCCAATGGTTTTTAAATGATCTCTCCTGGATCTATTTTCCAGGTCAGTGCTTTTTCCCATGAGATATTTTACATTGCCTTCTATTCTTTCATTTGTTTGGATCTGTTTAACAGTATCTTGAATTCTCATAAAATCATTAGTTTTCATTTGCTCTAATCTAATTCTGAAGCAATGATTCTCCTCATTGAGCTTTTGAGATTCTTTTTCCATCTGGCAAATTCTGCTGTTTAAGGCATTCTTCTCCTCATTGCCTTTTTGAGCCTCTTTTGCCATTTGAGTTAGTCTATTTTTTAAGGTGATTTTTTTTCCTCAGTCAGGCTGTTGACTCTCATTTCGTAATTTTCTTGCATTGTTCTCATTTCTCTTCCCAATTTTTCCTCTACTTCTCTTATCTGCTTCTTAAGGTCCTCTATGGCTTGTAACTAGCTCGTATTTTCCTTTGAAGCTTTTGGTGCAGGAGTTCTGACTTCACTGTCTTCCTCCTGTTCCATGCTTTGCTCCTTTTTGTCCCCAAAATAGGAGTTTAATGTTGGAATCTTCTGTCTGCTTTGTTTCCTTTGCCTGGTCATGTTGCCCCTCAGTGACTTGACCTCTGGGCTTTTTGCCACAGTAGGACTCTGCCACCAGATAGGGGAGCTTTCGTCCCAAACGTTGGGGTTTTCTCAGCTGCCAGAGGTATTATATGGGTGCCCTCTCTGAGGTCTCCACACGCTCTGGCAAGCTGGACACATACCTCAGGACCTCCACCCTAGACTGCAATCCAGATCCAAGCAGGTTAAAGCAAGAGTGATTACCCCTCAGTGGTAAGCCTGGTGCTTGGTCCCCCTACACTCTGCAGGCCAGGAGCTGAAGCTGCCATGTGGCACTGGCTGGCTGTGCTGGCATCTCAGCGGCTTCACATACTCCCACTTACTGGGTCCCAAAATCTAGACTGCACTGACCTCTCACTTTGTCCTTCACATCTATGTGTTGATAAATCTGGAAATGGCCACAGCTGCTGCTGATCTGGAGTCCCTCAGGCGCGGGGCTGGGCTGGGCTCCCAGGGCGCTGAGCTGGCCGATTCCTGCCAGCCTTCCGGGCTGTCCTCAGAGGGAGGTTAGCTTCTCTGTGTCATTTTGTGGGTTCTGCAGCTCCAAAGTTTGTTTAGAGTCCCCTTTTTACATGGATTGGGGAAGGTGGAAGCCGGAGTAGTGGGGAAGTCCTGCTTCTACTCTGCCACATTGACTCCACCCCCCAATATTTTTAGACACAGAAAATACACTAGAGTCATCTAGGTGGTGAAGTGGATAGAGCACAAGCCCTGGAGGCAGGAGGACCTGAGTTCAAATTTGACCTCAGATATATACTGGGCAAGATATAACACAGGGCAAGTCACCTAACCCTGAATGCCTCCAAAAATAAAAAAGGCACACTGGATACTTTTCAGGTGCCTTCCAACTCTGAAATGCCCTGTGATTTTGTCACTCTTACACATCAAAGAAGAAAATAAAATATTGTTATTGTTGCATTTAAATATGGTATTAAGGTGCTGAGGATACAAAGCTAAAAGGACAATCCCTGCCTTCAAGGGGCTCATAGTCTAAAGGGGGAAGATATGTGTAGATATTGAAGCAGATACATAATTTCTACAAAATGAACCCAAAGGCATTTGGGGAAGGGAAGGCTAAGCCCTGGGGGGGGGGGGAGGACGGGAGAGTGGAAATCAGCAAAGACTTCTTTTGAGCTAAATTTGGAAGGAAACAGGAATTCTGAAAGGTGGAGGTGAGGAGGGAGAGCCTTCTAGGCCTTAGAAAGGGTGGTGCAGAAGCCTGGGCTGGGAGGTGGCACAATGTGTCCAGCACACTTTCCCCATACCAGGCACGGGCTTGTTTGCCTTTCTTGCCTTGTGTCCCCAGCCAAGGAAGTAGTTTGGTTATTGTTTGTAAGTTTGTTGTTTTGTTCTTTCTACTTTTATCTCCAGTACCAGACACAAAGCAGCTACTTAAAAAACCCCCCAAGATTCCTTCCCAAGATCTTAGTGTTCCCAGCTTGGGGCCAGGGGGCAGATGCACCATCCCCCACCATTATTTTCCCCTCACTGGCCCAGGGAATGAAAAATCCTTTTTCTTTCCCTGAGCCCTGCTGGTATGCCTCATTTTAGTGGGAATCCTGGTGGAATCCTTTAGTGGAAAACCTCAAACTCTAATGGGTATTTCCTCAAGCTGGAAGGGTTCCCAATATGGCCCTAGTGACATACTGTGTGTCTGAGGATGTCCCCAGTTGCTAATTTACTCCCTCTCCAAACTACCTGGGATTTGTTTTGTAGTTACACTTACGTCCAACTTTCATGTTCTTTCACTCATAGGAAATAAACCCCCTGAAGCCAAGGATGACTTCATTTTGAACTTCAGATTCCAATGCCCTGCACATTGCTTGGCACACAGTAGGCACTTAATAAATGCTTGTGAACTGAGGATCAGCTTGAACTCACCACCAGAGCATATACTACCTAGCAATGAGCTTTCTGGGCTCCGGTAAGTCATGAAACTATTTACTAATTAACTGATCGATCGATAAGAATTTCTTAATCATCTGTTCTGAGGCAGGGGAGATACAAAGAAAAAATTCCATTCTAGTCAGAGAGACTCTCTCTCTCCCTCTCCCTCTCCCTCTCCCTCTTCCTTCCTCCCTCCCTCCCTCCCTCTCTCTCTCTCTTTCTCTCTCTCTCTCTCTCTCTCTCTCTCTCATATATATACACACACATATGTGTATATATACATACACATATATGTATATGTAAGAACAAAATTGATACACGAGGATTTGAGGGGAAGCTCTGATAGTTGGATGTGCCAAGAAAGGCCTCATGAAAGGTAAGCCTGGGAGAAAACTAAGGATTCTGAGACATGTAGGTGAGGAGAGTGTACATGCCCAGCATGTGAAACCACTGGGGCAAAGGTATGGAGGCAGGATAGGGAGTTACATGTATGAGGAACAGCAGAGGTTGGTTTGGCTGTACCTCTGTGTGGGTGGAGGGCAGTGATGTGAGGTAAGGAGAGAAAAGTATGTTGGGGCCTTCTTTTGCCAAACAGATCAGCTTGTATTTGATCCTAGCGGTAAAAGAGACCCGATCAGAGCTGCCTTTCAGAAGCATCAGTTTGGCGGCTGCGAGAAGGCTGTATTATGGTGGGAGGAAACAGGCAATGGGCAGATGAATGAGGAGGCCACGAGGATACCCCAGATGGGATGTGGGGAGAACCTGGACAAGGGCAGGAGGAGCATGAGTGGAGGGGACTCTGTGGATGGGATGAGACCGGGCATTGCGAATGAGCTCACCTTCACGAACCTGAGAGAACAGAAGAGCAATGGAATCCTCAGCAGGAGCAGGGACGGCAGGGAGTTTGGCACTGCACACAGCAGTGCTATGACCCACCTTGGTGAAGGGAGCACTCCTACCCATTTACTGAACAAACTCCTCTGTAGCTCGGTGGGCAAGACCTACTCGAACTCTGCTCTGCCCTGACAGACTGTGAAAGCTGGGGGGGTGGGGGGGGGGGCTGGATGAAGAACTGGGACAGAAGGAGACGCTTCGCATCTTTGTGCACGGGCACAGCACATAGAAGGAGGGAGGAGGGCACGCACATTTTAAATCAGGCATTGCCGCTTAGCAAGAGCCGATGGGATTATGGGGAGGTTGGGTTTTTCATGACCTGGGAAAACAAAAGCTACAACACAAAGGCTGGGATGGAATCCTCCTGTTCCCCAAACTCTTAGCCTAATTACTTGAAGCTCCCACATTCCCAGAATGTGGCCTAGTTGAAGCATCCCTGGTGAAGAGAGCTGCTTTGTTCTAAGGGCAGCTTGGCGGCTGACTGGCCACATGACCGAAAGCAAGCTACTTAATTTAGAGGTATCTCTGCCTTCCTACTTATAAAACCAAGATAGTAATTACTGATGGCAAAACCACTTTGAAATCTGCAGATGAAAGGACCTGCTGGGATGAATGCAAAATATGTTTCCACAGCATCTTTTTCTTTGGTTTATCATTTCCAGGACCCTCTAACCCTCCAGGACAAGAACCTTGTCCAGGTTCTTAACCCCTGGAGTCTGTAAGCTTGTTTTAAAAAATATTTTATAGGTTCAATACGAATGTGTACGTAGAGCCTCTATCAAATTACAAGCCGTCTTGGGGTGGGGGAGGGGAGAGATGGGGAGAAAATGTGGAACTCAAAATCTTATGGAAGTGAATGTTGAAAACTAAAAATAAATTTAAAAATATTTTGATAACTATATTTTACTGTAATTAGTTTTCATTGTAATCCTGTATACTTTATGCACTGAAAAGCAGTACTCTGAGAAGGGATGCCTTGGTTTCAACAGCCCGACTGTCTAAAGGGTACAAACAAGGTTAAGAACCCCTGATCTAACAGGAAAAAGGAAAAAAAATCAACAAAGGAAGGAAAGAGGCCAGTAAACAAGTAAAAAAAGTAAACTTCCTCTGCAGTCTTTTAATTTGTGATAAGCACAATACTCGTCCATCATTACCAACAGCCTTGGCCATACTTTGGCCACTCTAGCGACACTGGACACTAGACACTAGACCCAGCACAAAGAGGGACGTGGACCTAGCTACTTTGGAAAATGGGACAGGTTTGATATTCTGGCTGTTTGGGCCTTTACTGTTTCCTCTCGCCTCAGCGTTCTGAAGATGGCATGTGAAGGGCACTCCCTGGCCTTGGAGCCACGGGGGCTGCCTTCCAGTCTCTGCTCTGTCTCTGGCTAGTGGTGTGGTCCTGGCCTCAGTTTCCTCAACTGTAAAATGGAGATGAGAATGTCTGTACTCCCCATATCACAGGGCTTTGTAAATCATGTCAAGTATAATTGTAAGTGATTGTTTTTCTACTTTATGAACTATGGAGGCAGCTACATGGAACAGTTAATAGAATTCTGGACTTGGAGTGAGGAAGTCTATGTCTGACACATACGGGCCATGGACCTTACTAAACAAGTGTGTGCTAAGTCAGTAGTCACTTTCCCTTTCAGGCTCAATTTCCTGATCTGTGAAATGAGTGGATTGAGCTAGATGGCCTCTGAGGTTCTTTCTATCTCTTTTTGTCATTGTTCAATCATTTTTCAGTTCTGTCCAAGTCTTCATGTGACCCCATTTGGGATTTTCTTGGCAGAGACTCTGGAATGGTTCTCCATTCCCTTCTCCAGCTCATTTTACAGATGAGGAAACTGAGGCAGATAGAGTTTAAGGGACTTGCCCAGGGTCACAGCTAGTTAGTGTCTGAGGCCAGATTTGATCCTGACTCCAGGCCAATTTATCCACTTCAACACCTAGCTGCTCTTTAAGTCTCTAGATCTATGATCTTAAGTCACTTCCTCTCTGTGGGTCTCAATCTCCTCATCTGCAAGATGATTGCCTGGCCTCCAAGGTCCCTTCCAGTTCTAAATCTATGATACAATAAAAACTAGCCATTTCTAGATATTGCCTGTCCTAAAAAGTGACCCAGTGTGTAATTGCAGGTAGCATGACCTGGTAAAAAGAAGATCCAGCAAACCAGACTTGTAATAGTCAGATGACCTGAATGAGAGTCCTGAGGCTTAGCAGCTGCGAGTATTTATGTATGTATGTATGTATGTAGATGGCTCCCAACCTGTCTCTTAGAAAGAGAGCCTTCCACTTTCTTCCCTGACTCCAGGCCTGAATCACCAGCTGCCTGCTGGACCTCTCTACTAGTCTGCCCCAAAGGGTCTTGATCTCATGACATCCCAGAGCTTGTTATCTTCCCCTCATCAAAGCCGTCCCTTTTCTGAAATTCCCTCTTTCTGGCAAGGGCACTGCCATCCTCCAGGGAACCCAGGCTCCCTGCCTGAGTCACCCTTGACTTGGCATGCTCCTTTCCCCCTCACCCCATAGACTCATGCAGTCCCCAAACCTTGTTAACTCTACCCCCTCAGAATCCCTCACATCTGTCTTCTCCTCTCCATTCACATGGCTCAACCTTATCACTTGTTCTATTATGAGAGCTTCCCAACAAGTCCTAATGGCTTTCCACATTCTAGTCTATCCCCCACAAAGCCATCAAAGTGATCTTTCTAAAGTGGTCTGGCCATGTCACTCCCCTGCCCAAGAAATGTTGGTAGCTGTTACATCTAGAATAAAAGCTAAACTCCTCTGGAATTCATAATGTGGCACTTACCTCTTTCCAGCTTAATTCCACTTGGCTCCCTCTCACAGGCTCCATATTTCAGCTAAACTGGCCTGTTTGTCTCTCCTACACAGAATTTCATCTCTTTACCTTTGTACTAAGCATGTCTGTCCTGGACTGGAATGCTACCCCCTGGCCTCTGCCTCTTGGAAACCCAAGCTTGCCTCATAGCTCAGCTCCAATGCCACCTCTGCCAAGAGGGCCTCCATGATTCCTCCCCAAGTTGTAAGGGCCTCCTCCCATCATTTTGTATCTATTTTGTATTGACTGTCTCCCCATAGAATGTTAAAGCCCTTTGAGGGGCAGGGACTGTTCCACTTTTGTCTTTGTATTTCCATCGCCCTCCTCAAAGGGCTTGGCACTTAATAAATGCTTGTCCATGATATTACATGATCCAGGGCAAGTAATTCTGGTTTTGGGGGCAGCAGTTTCTGGACTCATCTGTTGTTGTTCAATTGTTTTTCAGTTATGTCACACTCTCTGTGACTTCATTTGGGGTTTTCTTGGCAAAGATAATGGAGTAGTTTGCTATTTCCTTCTCCAACTCATTTTACAGATCAGGAAACTGAGGCAAATAGGGTTATATGACTTGCCCAGTGTCACACAGATATTAAATGTCTGAGGCTGGCTCTGAACTCCCGAAGATGAGTCTTCCTGACGCTAGGCCTAGAGATCGATCTCCTTGGCCATCTACCTGCACAGACTCATCTGTAGAATGGGGGAAATAATACTGATGGGGTCATCGTGAAAATACTTTTAAAATGTTAGAGCACTATGGCAGTGCTAGTTCTTATTTTTAGTGGAATAGGGCCAGCTTGGTGTATCAGGAAGACACGGGTTCAAATCTGATTCTGGCTTTTGGTCTCTGGATTTGTATGTCAGCTATGGCATATGTGACCTCAGGCAAGGCATGTGACCTCTCTGGGCCTTCCAGTTTCCTCATCTGTGACCTCTTATCTTCCTCTGAGCTATAATCTGTCAGTTTTTGGAATCAAGAGATCTGGATCCAATTCCAGAGAGGTTAGTTGTGGTATGGTGGATAGATCAGCCAGGTGATACAGCAGGTGGAGTAAAAAGGGCACTGGGTATAGAATCAGGATAGAGCAGGGTCTGAATCCTGCCCTCTGATACTCACTAGCTCTACGACCCTGGGTCAGTCATTTGGCCTCCTGTGTTTCAGGCAAGTCCCTAGGACTTCTCTGCTGAACCCACTGAGTCAGGGAAGGGAGTGTCCCTAGTGGAGGATGTAGATTCCTTCTGCCCTTCTGGGATTGTTCATGGAAAGAACCCTGGACACACATGCTTCCTTCACAGGTGTTCAGGTCCAGCAGGTATGACCTGCGTTGTAGAGATGAGGAAATGAGGCCCAGAGAGTGCCCTTCCCCACCATCACCCAGCCTGGAAGTGTCCAAGGGGGATATGAACCAGCTCTCTCCTGTCTCAAGTCCCCCCCCCTCCCCCTCCCCTCCCTTCACTGTGACTACCATGGGGCATAGGAAGTTGTGAACTCAGGTTTTTGGACTCCAAAATTTGCCCATAGGATTGATCCTCCTAATTTTACAGATAAGTCACCTGAGGCCAGACTGTAAAGTGAGTTGCTCTAAGCCCTCACAGTGAGTGGCACATCTAGGCACCCAGGTTCTCCACCTCCACCCTGCTGACCTTCTCTCCCTGTTTCTCTCTCCCAGTGTTGAGACCCCAGTACAGGGTCCCTACTGTTATGTAATACAATTGTCATTTTTGTGAAGGACCCCCCTGCCCCCATCCTCCATTGCCTTTCCCATCACAAGGCAAACTATATTTATTAAACTCACCATTGGGACCAGACCACCCTCCTTAACGTTCTGTATCGCCATGATGGAAGTGAAAGTACAGTTGTTGTTGGGGCTGGGGGGAGGGGCATTTTAGCACAGTTTAGATAGAAGGCCCTTAACCCTCCCCCCTTCTGTAAGTAAAACGGGGGCTTTGTGTACCCTGAGATAGCAGCTTCTTCCAAGTGAAGCCCTATAGGCACGGGCCTTCCTTCAGACTCAAGCCATAATACAGAGTTCCTCAGTTTTCTGATGCTGACATCACAAAACTGGAGTGTTCCCTGGTGACTGAGCTGATAGCAGCCTACAGCCCTTAGAAAACAAAAGAAAACTGAGAACGATGTACAAAGAAAATCCTGTGTCTGTGGTTCCCTAAGCCCCCTCCACTTGCTGAGATGCACGTGCTCAGTTCCTCATCCCAAACCCTTGGGGGGCAGCAGGGCAGGCAGATCTTTTGGTGGCCTTGTTCACTTCCCTGGTTAATCATCAGGGCAATTCCCATTTCTACAGAACTTTAAGGATTACAGGGCATTCACAGCAACCTCATGAAGCAGTGTGTGCCTTGGAAACAGGGCAGGAGCTGGCTGGCAGACCTGGATTGGAATTCTAGGGTTGGGCACTTAGCTTAGTGCGTGTGGCCTTAGGTGAGTCACTTAATTTTCCTGAGGCTCAGTGTCTCTCCTGTTAGAATACAGCTACCTAGTAATGGGGATTGTTTCATTTATTGTTTTTATATACCCAGTGCCTGGCAAACATTAGGAGCTTAATCAGTGCTCATTGGTTGCCTTAGGTCCCTTACAGCTTTAAATCTAATACAAGTCTAGATCTATCTTCATTTCACAGATGAGAAAAGAGGCTCTGATAGGGTTAATAATATCATTTATATAGTGCTTATTTACTATATGCCAGGCCCCATGCCAAGCACTTTACAAATATTATCTCCCTTGATTCTCACAACAATCGTGGCAGGTAGGGACTATTATCATTCATATTTTACAGTTAAAGAAACTGAGATAAACAGAGATTAAGTGACTTGCCCAAGGTCACACAACTGTTTGAGGTGGGATTTGAACTCAGGTCTTCCTAAGCTGCACCACCTAGCTGTGGTAAAGTGGCTTGTCACAGAACTAGTAAGTGTCAGAGCCTGGATTTGAACCGAAGGAATTCTGGGTATGACATACCTGATGAGTGAGTGGTCATCTCTGCTTGGAGACCTCCAAGGAGGAGGGACCCATGCTCTCTTGAGGCCACCTGTTCCAATTTGGAAAAGTCCTCATTGTTTGGTGGTCTAATTCTAAAACTTTTCATTGGAATTTTTCCTTTTGTTAAACCTAAACTGGCCATTTTGTTAGAGTAATAACTCAAATTTATACAGCTCTTTAAGGCTGACAAAGGGACCCTTGTTTGGGAGGTTGCATAAGTGTGACTGATTATGCCCATTTTGCTGATGAGGAAACCAAGGCTCAAAAAAGGTTAAGAGTTCAGTACTTGTCAAAGCCTGGATTTGAACCTAGCTCTCTTCTGACTCCAAGTCCAGTGCTCTGGATGGCTGAAGGTGGAAGGAGTTAGCAAGCATCTTCTTTGACCTCTACATTTTACAGATGAAAAATTCCAGGCTCGGAGGGGGCAAGCAGCTGGCTCAAGGTCTGCCATGAGTGCTGCCTTTGGAGTGAGAAAGTCTGAGTTTGAATTGTCTATGAAGTGGGTTAGATGGCCAGGAAGGTCCTGTTTATTCAACAAGCACCTACTGTGTGCAGGGTCTCTACTCAACAAAAGGAAGTGCACAAAATGCAAAATGTGCCTGAATCACATTTCTTAATGTCATTAGGAAACCTACCTGAGCAAAGACAGAAAAAAAGAAAGAAGAGGAAAAAAGAAAAGAAAAGAAATAGCTCCTGTCTTCCAGGAGCTGGCGTTTTGCCGGGAAGACAACCTACACATATATGCATCTTAATTTGTATGGAAGGCTCAGGCTGCTGTCGGGGAGGGGGCGGTTTGAATGGAAGGAGGTATTTGAGCTGAATTGGGAAGGAAATGAGGGATCTTGGAGAGTGAGTGTAGTAGTGTATCGAGTGTGCAAGAAGAGTGATCTAGAACACGGTTTTTAAAGGAAGGTTGGAACCAGATTGTGAAGGGTTTTCAATGTCAAACAGAAGAATTCGTATTTCGCTCTAGAGGGAATCGGGAGCTCCCGGAGTTCGCTGAGGGGGGCAGGGACGTGCTGAGAGCCGCACTTGAGGAAATCGCTTAGGCAGCTGCGTGTGCGGCAGCCAGACTAGAGTGGGCAGGAGTGCACCCAGGGGAGACCACGCAGAAATCCAGGTGAGAGGCACCTGGAGAGGGGAGGGGCGGTGAGAATGCCAGGAAGACCCGCTGGAAACGTGCAGATGACCCACCTCGGCTCGAACGGGACCACGTGCGATGGCTAGCAGCCAGGCGATTTGCAGCTCAGGTGGCTGCACGGTCGGGGCAGCCTGGACAGTCATGGGACAGTTCGGAAAGGGAGTGGGGGGTTTTGGGGGTTGGGGGGAGATCTTGAGTTCTGCCTGGAGGGTGTTGGCTGGATGTGAGCTGCCTAGGGGACGCCGCACTTAAGATATCCCAAGTCACCCCAACTTCAGTCCTAGGGTGCTCAGATGAGCTGGAAGGTGACCTCGAGGGGCGCTCCGGTAGCGGGAAGAAAATCCTGGCCGGGTTTTCCGTTCCGCCAGGCTGCGGGGCTGAGAGTGAAGGGGAGGGGACGGGCCGTAGGCCGGCCCGGGCGCAGTCCGGCTCCGGTTCGCGCTGAGTCTGCGGAGGCTGTGGCAGCGGCTGTTCCGCACCGGGTTTTCGGAGCGGCCCCGGGCCGAGGGGCGGAGGAGCGGGGAGTGTGTGGGTGTGCACGCGCGCGCGCTTCGGAGAGAGGGCGGGAGAGGCAGGGTGTGAGGGCGGGGGCGGGGCCGGGCCGGGTGGGGCGGGGCTACGGGGGGGAAGTTGCTGAAGTTGGGTGAGCCGCCCGGGCCTCGCCGCCGCCTTCTTCTCCTCTTCCTTGTCTTTCTCCTCCGCCGCCCTGAGCGTGTCGGCGCCCGCCTCCGTCCTCGCCGCGGCTGTTCGCCGTGCATGATGGAAACACCATGGCTTCGGCGGCCCAGCTCTCCCTGAGCCAGGTAACAACGCAGGCTGCCCGGGCGCGCCCCCGCCCCGCGCGCCCCCGCGGCCCCCTCTCGGCCCAACCGTCCCGTCCCGCCCCGACCTGAGCCGAGCGCCCTCGGCTGAGCCCAACTGGCCCGCCCCGAGCCCCACCCGCCTGGAGCGGCGCGGCTCGGCCTCCCGCTGGGACCCCAGCGTCCCGGGCCGCTGCTGGGGTGGTGGGCCGGGGTCCGCCCACCAGGCGTCCCCTTAGGGTGCGAGCGGAAACTGAGGCAGGGGAGAAGGGGGCCCGGGGCAACTCCCTTGCATGCCGACCCCCCATTTCTTCGTAAGGGCATAGAGCTGGAATGGGGCAGTCCCAGCAAACCCTCCCCGTCCCCCACGACTGTTTGTGGAGTGCCCCGCGCAAGCACACTGGAGGCGCCTAATGAGTGCACATCTTGTCCTGCCCCCTGATTTTACAGGCGAGGGAGCTGAGCCTGGCTCCTCCCCTCAGCATCTCGGGGCACCCCTTTGGGACCCCCCTCTGGAGCAGTCAGAGCCACCCCTGTACATGTGAGAGGCTCCTTGTGGGGGGGGGGGGGGGGGCAGGGGCTTCCGACCCGGAGGGCTCCCACCCAGCCTGCCTTACCTTGCGCCTAGGCTCGGCCCCTCCCACTGGCTTTGGTGCCCCTCACCCTCGCCCAGAGAGCCCCTGGTGCTGTTCCTTGCCCTCCTTCCCTTCTCGGCTTGTGACTTGTGACCAGGACCTCTCCAGAGCCCCCAGCCTTCAGCTCTGGCGCTGAAGTGACCGTCACTTTATGGGATTCGTGGGCTCCTGCTAAGGGCTGGTGCTGATACAGGCCCTGTGGCCGGGTGGCTGAGGGGTGTCATTTGGGACTACCTGTCAGGAGATGGAATGCCGAGTCCTGAGCCTGCCGGCCTCCCTCTCAGAGCTGACAGGAGACTGCAGAAGGGCTTTTGCAAGGAGCCTCCTGGACTGGGGCAGAAGCACAAGCCCAGCCTTGGTCTCTTGACCAGGGCTGCAGGTTGGCTGTGTTTGGGTAGTTGCTGAAGCATCAGAACCAGCCTGTGTGGGCCGAGCCCCTTGCAGGTTACAGGGTCTGGGTGTCGGTAAGCAGCTCTTCGAGTCGGAGTCCAAGTCCACTGTAGCCTTTAGCCCTTTCTTTCACAAATGCAGTCAGTGTCTTCAGTGCTCATTTACTAAGAGTGCTGCTGGCAGGGGGCAGCTTCTGTTTTCCAGTGGTCCTGTTGAAGAGTTGTGCTCAGGGACAGGTGGTGATGATTGCTGTGTTTGTCTGCACTTCTGCATTCTGAACCCATCCACACTCCCATCTCCTGCAGTTTTGTATGTCATAAGAAGGCCATCAGTGACAGAGACTTGGGAATCAGGTGCTGCCCGGCGGGTCCCCTTGGCTCTGCCCCTTGGTCCCGACTACCAAGGAGGGAAGGCATCCCTCAGTCTGCTTAAAGAGGAGGAGGGTGTTCCCATCACCAGAAGGCAAGCTGCAGCGGCTTTTAACGCCGTCTACTAAGTCTGGAAGGGATATTGGTCTGTGGAAGGAGACAACGTTCACCCTAAGAAACACCAGTCCTTTGAAAGACTAGCATAAATACTTCACCAGTTGTAAGGCATTTCTTTCCTCATCTATAAAATGAGGAGGCCATTAAGATCAGGACGTAGGGTCAGACAGCAGGGAAGGACCCAATGGATGTTCTCTAGTGCATCTTCTAGTTCTATGGAAGTTAAAAGACTCGTCTGTGGACTCTTGGCTAGGAAGTAGCAGAGTCAGGATTTGAACCCAGGTCCTTGCCCTCCCGATTTGGCATTCTTCATCATTTCCCAGGGCTACCTTTTGGACGGTCTGGGTTGTACTTCGTTTCATCTTCCTGCTGGAGCTGGAGCTAGTTTTAGGTTGTTTGGATTCTGAGATGCCCAGAGAGGAGTCAGCAGACAAACCTCATGTTCATAGACTGTAGTGACGCCCCCTGGTTCATCTCACCATACAATGTATGGTACAATGTATGTACAGTGCCTGGGTAGTTTAAAGGAAGGTTTTTGCTGTGAGCTGCAGAAGCATTAGGTGTAGATAATTAGATTTAAACTCAAGGGCAGGGATGAAGTTGTGCTCATGTCTGCTCTCTGTGTGCTGCAGAGTGGCATTGAATGTAAGTATAACACATTTCTGCAGTTTCTGGTTTATAAGGTCTCAGTGTGAATCAGTCACTAGTCAGATAAGATGTTTTTGAATATTGTTGCCTGGTTTTCTAATTTTCTGCCTTGGTAGACATTTCTTTCTTTTTATTTTGGAGGGGGAAGGCAGGGCAGTTGGGCTTAAGTGACTTGCCCAAAGTCACACAACTAGTAAGTGGTAAGTGTCTGAGGCAGAATTTGAACTCAGGTCCTCCTGATTCCAGGGCTGGTGCTCTATTCACTTCTCCACTTAGCTGCCCCACCAGACATTTCTTTATGAAAAAGGATTCAGTTTGAGGGTTCTTCCTCTGGCTGTCTGCTTTCCTTCACTTTAGCCCCAGGAGGGGAAACATAGAGACTGATGGATGAGCAGACAGCATGGTGGGGTGACCTGGAGCCCCAGACAGACTCTGTGGGGTCTGTCATGCACTTGACTTTGTCTGGCATGCACTTGACTTTGTCTGGAGCTGAGCTGCCCTTCTGGGGCCCAGCTACCTTGGTGGTCTAATGAGGGAGTTAAGGCTAGAGAGCCTCTCCCTGTCACCTGTGCCTTTCATTGATTTGGTTCTGACTCAAGATCTTCCCAATCTAGACACCTTGGAAGAGTCCTCAAATCAGGAGATTCCAAGTCCAGGCCTTCTCAGCCATGGATTCCTACACTTTGGCAAGACGTTGGCCTTCTTTCAACTTGAGTCTCCTCATCTGGAAAATTGTTAAACTCATCGAGTGGTTTAGGAAGTCCCTTGTAAACCGAGATGACTTGTTTCCTTCTGGTCGTCCCACTCCACGACTAACAGTGCTCCTGTAGGAAAGTACGAGACACATGCTAGGTTCCAAGGACCAGTGTGGAACAGCTGGTGCCCACCAGCCAAGGGGTGGGGAAGAGCCACCTGTCCCCAGATAACAGGGGACACAGAGAGGTCTCCTCTAGGGATCCAGAGTCGGTCTGGTGGGATTCTCGTTGTTTGTCCTTCGTTCTCAAAGAGGACCATGGCACGAGGGAGGTGATGCCATGACTAGCAAGTGAATTGGATTTAAGTGAGGCAGGGCTGTGCCAAGGCTCCAGCCTCACTTTCTCCTCCAGAGCTATGTGGGCCCAGTGGTGGGGAACAGCCCAGAGAGCTGGGGGATCAGGGACGCCTCTTGGGCTTGGAGAGAACTGCGGGAAGGTGAGGCCCCTGGACTGAATCCGTGCAAAGGCTGGAAGGGAGGGCATGGAATGTGAGAGATTGAGAAGCTTGGGCAGGCCAATGTGTTGGAGCATCTCTCGTGTGTGTGTGTGTGTGTGTGTGTCATTAGCCTGGAAAGACAGGTTGGCGCCAGGTGGCGAAGGCTTTGAAGGTCAAACTGAGGAAGACATCTTATGGAAAGTGCCTGTGTAGCTTCTGGAACAGGATCTAGGGGGAAAGTGAAGCCCTTAGAGGCCACAGTGGAGTGAGTGCTAGAGCCAGCAGCTGACCCTGAGGCCAGGAGGCTGCACAAAATGGCATCTCTCACTCCCCTCCCCCTGGTTCCTGGGCCTGTGGCATTCTCCTGCTATTTTAACAGAATGAATACAAGGAGTCGTTATAAAAATGATCAGCTAGTATTTTCCGGTAACTGCTTTCTCAGTCCTTGGATTTCCTGAGTCCGTGATTGCTTCTTTCCCCTACTCCAGTGAGGGGCTGTTTTTTTAAAGTGACTCCCAGTGCTGCCCGCCATGCTTCCCCTTAGGACCTTGCCAGCAGATCTCATCAGTCTCTGGGCACAGAAGCCTTTGTGTAAAAATCCAGGGTCACTGCAGCCACCTGGTAGGAGCTCTGTGAGGGGAGAGGCAGGGTGCCAGTAAGCATTTCTGCACCCTAGGTCCTGCAAAGAGGAGGGGAGGCACTGGGAAGGTGTGCCGGGCTCCCCTTCTGACTCCACACATCTTCCCAGTGTTGTGGCCCTCCGTGCCAGCTCCCATTCATGCAGGTGGTGAGAGTCATCCCAAAGCAGTTGCTCGCTGGTGCCCAGGTGAGGAAGGCAGACCAACCACCTGCCCATGCCAAGAAGCTCTCCCTCCTTACCTTGACCCTCTGAGGCCCCCAGACCCTTGCCAGGTTCCTGTCTGCTGCAGCCCCTGCCAGCCTGAGCCTATCTCGAGGCAGTGAGGTGGCTGGGGGCTCAGACCCTTCTTGGCTTTGAGACTCTGACCAAGTCACTTCACCTCCACTAGCCTTAGTTTCCTCTTTTGTGAAATGGGAATACAAGCGACACCCACCTCCCAAGATGATATGTATGCCGTTTTGCAGACTTTAGAGTGCTGTGTGTTGTGATGATTATGTTTTTTCCCCCCTTCAGCTGTAAGTGCTCTTCATTCCACCCCATTCTCTGAAGTTACTCTGTATCTGCCGGAGTTGATACCATGTTTCCTCCTTGTTTCTCTGTTGCTGCTCCTTCCCTTTCCCCCCACTTGGGCAGGAACTCACTCTTTTTCTCTTGTAAGTCCCTTCCCAAGTGCTTGCTGAATCAGTGGCCAATGATTCAGGTGTCCCATCAGACTCAGTGCCGTTTGGTCCAGTGGGTGCCCATCCATCCCCAGCAGCTCAGAGAGCCAGGAGGCTTTGGGCTCAGAGCCTCCTGCAAAGAGGCTGACTGCAGCCGGCTTAGGTCACCACAGCTTAGTAAATTACCCTTACTTGGATCCTGGACTTTGGATTCCAGGGAAAAGGGTGGAGTAGTAATAATGACAAAAATAGTGGAAGCCATTACATAGCACTCTCCAGTTGTAAAACACTCTAACTTCGTCCTCTTCCCCGAGCCTGGAGTTGTTATCTCCCTTTTACCTGTGGGGCTGGGAAGTTAGGTGACTTGCCTAGGGTCACACAGCTGACTGTGGGGTTTACCCTTCTTGCTCTCTCCTGGGCCCCTTAGCTGCCCACCGGCTGTCTTTGATAAAGACCTGGAGTTTCCTTGTCTCCCTGGGGCACATTCTGAAGACTTAACGGAGAACTTCCCCAGGCTTCTCAGAGTAGGTAACGCCTGCATTATCAGGCACCCTTAGGCGCCATCCTGGAGGAACCGTGTGCTTGGCTTTGGTATCTTTGAATTTAAACCCATTATTATGTGGATTCAAAAACCATCTAAATTAGGCATTTAAAAAGAAAGGAAACCCTAGCAGTGTTGTCTCACCTGCCTCTGCTTCAATGATCTAAGGTCCTTGGGATGGGTGCTGGGGCTTGGGAATGACTATCCTGTCTGCCCTCAAGGAACGCAGGACCCAGCAGGAGGGGCTATCTGTGGGACCGGGATACCTGGAGAATGAGGCTCAATAGCCAAAGAAGGGCCAGGCAGAGTTTCTTAGGAAAATGGTAGATGGGAGACTCTTTGTGTGGGGCATATCAGGAGAGCCTCGTGGAGGAAGGAGCCTCCAAAGCCAGGAAGGCATTCTGGGTGCCTTGCTTTGAGTGGCTGCTCTCGGTATTTCTGCCACAGTGAAGTGGCTGAATAGTTGTTTGCCAAGGGTGGGTTGGTCCTGCTTTTAGAAGAAAAGGGGAAGGACTCCAGAAGGCCTAGTTTTCAGAAACAGTGAATGGTTCTTAAAAGGAAAACAGAAGCTGGGCTTCATGGGGGGAAAAAGGAGCTAAAGTGGAGAAAAGCAAGCTTGACCCTTGGGCAGGAAACTGGGCAGTGGAAGAATGTTACCCAGAGAAGGAGCAGGATGAGGGTGCTGCTCTTGGAGTCAAAGAAGACACTGGATGGGGCTTCCTTGGCTGAAGAGGGCCCTGGAGGCTTGGAGGGGGAAGCAGCTGCCTGTCCTTTAAGGAATGAGATAGACCGTCCTGAGCAAGTAACATACAGTGAGAGGCCCAGCAGCAGTTAGGTGGGGGAAAGCTTTAGAGAGGCCTTGCTTCATCCCCCTGGGATCCCTTCCCCAGAAATTCACTTGTATTTATTGTGTGTGGCCTTATGTAAGAGCTGGCTAGCACTTAGGTTTAAGTTAAAGTTGGCAAAGTGCTTTAGAAATATTATCTCATTTGATCCACACAGCAGCGCTGAGATGGAGGTATTGTTATTAATCATGCTCTTTTACAGATGAGGAGACTGAGGTGCAAAGTGGTTAGGTCACTTGCCCTGGGTCACACAGTAATTGCTGAGGCTGGATTTGAATTCAGATCTTTCAGGACTCTGGGTCCTGTGCTCTCTCCACTGGCCATCTAGCTGCCTTTTCCATTGTAAATAGCAGCCCCCCAAAATGTGTAAGCTCCTTGAGGACAGAGATAGTTTGATTGATTTATTTTGTAAATGGTACTTTATTTTTTCCAATTACATGTAAAGATGCTTTTCTTTTTTGGGGGAGGGGGAGGGCAATTAGGGTTAAGTGACTTGCCCAAGATCACACGCTAGTTTTTTGGGTTTTTTTTTTTTTTTTGCTTTTTGGAGGGCAATTGGGGTTAAGTAACTTGCCCAAGGTTACACGGCTAGTTTTTTTGTGTGGGTGTTAAGTGTCTGAGGCTGGAGTGGAGCTCGGGTCCTCTTGACTCCTGACTCCGGGGCCAACGCCTTACTCACTATGCCATGTAGCTGCCCCTTCACACGCTAGTTTTTGTGTTAAGTGTCTGAGGCTGGATTTGAACTCAAGTCCTCCTGACTCCAGGGCCGCTGCTCTATTCACTGTTCCAAAAGATGCTTTTCAACATTCATTTTTTTTTAAAGATTTTGAGTTCCAGATTTTTTTCTCCTTCCTATCCCCCTTCCCCAAGACAGCCAGCAGTCTGATACAGGTTATACATGTGTAATGTGAAAGAAGAAATAGAGAAAAGCCACCAAAAAGTGAAAAGGGCGGCTCCCTTCTGCATTCAGACGCAGTAGCTCCTTCTCTGGATGTGCTTGGCATTTCTGTCATGGATCTTATGGAATCATCTGGGATCACTGTATTGCTGAGAAGAGCTAAGTCTCTCCTAGACTGCTTGGCGCAGTCTGTTGTTACTGTGCACAGTGCTCTCCTCACTCAGCATCAGGTCATGCACATCGGGTAGGAGGTGCTTCACAGTGGCCTGGTCTGGAAACAGCTGAAAAGTGGCCCAGCCCATGCAGGGGCATGGAGAGTGCCCTGGGTTCGAGGCCTTGGCTGGATGCAACCCCCGGGTGGGTAGTCTGTGTTCTTGAGCGATGAAGCGAGAACTTTTTCCCAAGTGGCTTGGAATGCTGAGCATGTGGGAGGAGGGGCCTTACTTAGTGCTAATAAGGAGCAGTTGGGCTTGTCTCCCCAGTGACCCAGGAGCCCCTTCCTTTGTTTCTCCTTGCATACTGTACGACAATAGCCAAGCCCCATAAATTGTCTGAAGACAAACACACTTGATGTAACAAGAAATCATGGTTTGGAGATCTGATTCAGATCCAATATTGTCTTTGCTGCTTATATATTTCTAAAAAATCACTACGTTTAGGGCATGTTTTCCTTGCTTGTCTCTTTCTGAGGACCTAGAAAATGTCTTCAGTGATGATGGTGATAGTAATGATGGGTAACATGTACATGGCTCTTTCAGATGAACAGAGTACTGTATGTATTTATCTCATTTGATCCTTATAATATGGGGAGAGTGTTATTATTGCCCCCATCTTACGCATGAACACACTGAGGTAAAGAGCACTTATGTGATTTGCTCAGGGTCACACAGCTAGTAATGGCTGAGGCGAAATTTGAACTCAGGTCTTTAACTCCAGGTCCAGTGCTCTCCAGTCTTGCAGGACCCTTTCAGCTCTGACAGTCTAGGATTTTCAGACCTTTACAATTTTAGTTGATTTTGTGCATGTTTACCCCAGGAAAAAAACTAGAGGCACTACAGAATCCCTAGCCAAACGTGCTTTGGATTGCCCATGAGAGTTCCTGTTTCTTTTCTGGGCTGTAGTCACAGTGGTAATAGTGGGTGTCACACACATATAGCATAGCCTCCCACACCCTCAGGGCTTCCAGCCCCTTTTTTCACACCCATCTCAGGAGGAGCAGATTGAGGCCTTGTCTGGAGCTCTGTCAGAGCTGGCATTGGAACCCAGGCCTGCTCCCTGCATTCTTAGCTTTTATATGTTGGAGCCCTCCCCTCAGTAGGTGCCTTTATTCTCTGCCTCTGGGACTGGGACGGGTCTGAGCTGAGCTCCCTCTTGTACGCCTAGGCTACTTGCCCCTTGCACCTGACTCAGCCCTTCCACAGGGCACCTGCCCACTTTCCCAGAAGTTTTTCCTAGAGATCTTTTCATCTTTAGTGAGCATTGGGGTGGCCTCTTTGTGTTACCTTTGACAAGTAAAATAACCCCTTGCTCTGGGTCTTGCTTTCTTTGTCTGTGGAATGGGTATAATAATCTCTGCCATGACTTTGCGGGGATGCCATGAGGATGTGAAAAGTGAAAGTGCTTGGTGGCAGGTCACATTGGTACATTGAGCCCTGATCCAAGTCATAGGACCTGGGTTCAGATGTTGCCTCTGCTGCTCAGTATGTGTGGCTTGGGCAGGTTAGTTGACCACCACGTGCCCTCAGTTTTGTTGGTGTGAACTCGATGATCTGTGAGATCCATTCGGCTCTAACAGGTTAGGATTCTATCTCTGATTTTAGAATGGAGAAAGGGGGGGCGTCCAGAGGCCTCCGTGACCTGTATTCAGTGTTAGTTTTGACTGATACTACAGTGCTACAGTTTTCTTCCTGAGCTTTCTGGAGGTGGGGTGGAGGGGGAGAAGAAGGGCCCTTCTCATGGGGGGGGGTGTCCTGTGTGTGAAGGACCAGTGGAGCTGGGCCAGGCCTGCTCTCAGCTGCTGAGTGCCTTAAATGACAGGACCTCCGTTCTGAGGCCTGGGTTTGACAGGCTGCCTGGAGCTTTGTATTCCCAGCTCCCTGGAGCCTCCCATCACTCTATGGGCAGCTCTATGGGGTATTGCTAGGTCCATTTTGCATATGAGAGGCAAGCCATCAGAAAGCATTTATTAAGCACTGACTGTGTACTGGGGCTGCTGGGCTAAGTGCTACATCATTAGATTTCAGGAAACTAGGGCTATATGTTCAGTATGAGAGGATGTGCCACACATGATGAATTTATGTCACACTTCCTTCTGCCATAGGAAGTAAGTTTCAGAGGTTCTAAGCTTTTATAGCAACAGAAAGTTTGAATTTACAGACCTCAGCAATCCTTTGCAAGCTTTGTTGCCTTCCTCCTTCCCCTTCCTGACTGGGCTGCTGTTCCCTGCCTTCTGGCCCCTTTTGGGCTGTCACAGTTGGATGTAGGGTCTTGGAAGCCCTGGGGGTGGGGGTCTGAACTATCTGGCATTTGAGTTTCCAGCCATTTCTAAAAAGCCTCTGCTTGCAGCCAGATCTGGAAATGACCATTTCCTTCTTGTGCTGACCCCATTTCCTCCCCTTCACTCTCTCTTCTGCCCTCAGCTTCTCCCCTCCCAGCTAACAAGGCTTTTAGCAGCATGTCCAGATTGGATAATAAAACCCTTTCTTAAGTGCCCATTAAGGAAAACCTCATCAAAGCTTAGTGACAGTAGTTCGTGTGTAATTGATATGACCCATTTGTTTATTTATTTCTTTATTGTGGTGATGAATGTTTTCAGCATCACATTAGAGAAAAGTGGTGGGTTTAGCAGTTATTATTTGCACTTGTATTTTCTTTTTTTTCTTTTTGGAGGGCAATTGGGGTTAAGTGACTTGGCCAAGGTCACATGGCTAGTTTTTGTGATAAGTGTCTGAGGCCAGATTTGAACTCAGGTCCTCCTGACTCCAGGGCCGGTGCTCTACTCACTGCGCCACCTAGCCACCCCTTGCACTTGTATTTTCTTGTCATAGAAAGTAAGGAACATCTTTAAGTTGCTGTCAAAAATTCATGAATTAGAATAAATTCCTCCTAAGTTGATTGACTTTAAGGAGCAAACTATTAAAAGTTTAAAATGGGGGCAACTAGGTGGTGCAGTGAATAAAGCACCAGCCCTGGAGTCAGGTGGACTGAACCTGAGTTCAAATACTGCCTGGACACTTAATACTTACTAGCCATGTGATCTTGGGCAAGTCATTTAACCCTAATTGCCCTGCCCTCCAAAAAGAAAAAAAAAACAGAAAAAAGTTTAAAATGGAAAAAAAGAAGACATGCTTCTGGGGTGAGCTAACATTTATTTATTAATGCAGTAGGCCATTTTTTATAGGCGTAATGTTAATGTGATTTAAGATCTTCCTGTGCTCCCCCCCTCCCATAGGCCTTATATAGAGCCCATTAAGGGAAGCTTGCTTAGGGGAGACTTGCTTGTAGGAAGGCTTTCACACCTTTTGCTAATTTCTGATTAGGCACTGAATCAGGAGGGTTGTGATGCCATCTGGCTCTGAGAAGGGTATATGTACTCTGAGTTGGTATTTTGCTTTGGGGGCTGGCTTTTGAGAAGGACCTTGTGATTGCCTGGTCTAGACTCTGAGTGACCCATATGTTCAGAGCTCCCCAACTTCTCAGATGTAAATACTCTCTCAATCCAGGGATGTATGTAAAGTGTATAGTTGATTCAGACAGTTAGAGTCCTGCCTGTTGATCTTTTATTTCTCTGCTTGTATTTTCTCTGAAGTTCAGGGTGCTGACTTTTCCCTTGAACTGGTGAGTGTAATTAACTAGTAGGCTATACAGATTATGCAACTGAGTGACCATTGATAGAGAATGTACCATACTGGTCCAAATCTAGGTATCTTGCCCTAAGGAAAATGAAAATTCCTGCTCAGATTCACTCTTTTAGACTAAATTGGCAGTTTGTATTTATATCTCTTTCCATTCAAATAAAGATTCCTCATGAATTTTTCTCTTCATTATTTTCCTCATCTTTGCCACACTTTCTAGTGATCATAAGAAAAAGGACTACAAAGCATGTGTTTCTAAATCATTGATTTTATTGAAGCCCACTTTAGGGGAAAGGTGGCCTGAGAGTCTGTTCATTTGGGCTGTTTTATCATGTTTTTCTTCAGTGATTCTCCTGTGCCCTCACTGGTGCACTTCTGCCTCAGGGTATTTGGGGTGGTGGGAAGGAATAGCAGCTCTTTCCTGGGTCAGAGTCCCTCTGATCCTTTTTGGCATAGAAAATCGAGGCCGTCTCTCACAGCAAGCTCCTTCATCTCCCATATTTCATATTTTAAAGCCTCCTCTGCTTCCTCATATATCCTCTCCTCCCTTCTTCCAGTCTCTGAGCAGAAGAGTGTTCCTAATGGCCAGGCCTGCCCATCTCCTGTGGCCTCTGATCTCTTTCCCTCCTGTTTCTTCTGGGAGCTTTTTCCTTTCCAGTAGTCCTGCAATCTCATTTATAACTTCTGTGAATCTTATAGATCCTTCCCTAGTGCCTACAAACATACCCAGACTTCATTAATTAAAAAAAGTCTCATTGGTTGCTTCTGTTTTTATATCACCTGCATTTCTTACTATACCCCTTCCTCACCTGTTCCCAGAGAGCTAACTTTATAATTAAGAATACAACATTTTTTTAAAAAGAGAGAAAAAGCTCAGTAAAACTAAGCGCCCTTCTCCAGTCAGAAGAGTCTGATGGCACATGCAGCGTTCTACGCCCTTGGACCCTGGTTTCTCAGGAAGTGGGGGAGATGGCTTTTTAGAGCTCCTTTCTGGGGCCAGGTTGGTGGTTATAATTTTGTAGCATTTGGTTTGGATTGTTTTGTTGCTGTTACTCATCAGTGTACTCTCCTCTCCCCACTGATCCTGTTTTTGTCTTGGGTTCACTTTGTGTCTGTTCAGATAAGTTTTCTCATACTTCTCTGTATTTATCATAGCCACCAACTGAAGCACAGTAATATTCTACTCTACTGATGTACGTCTGTTAGTTTAGCCATATCCACTTTATTTCCAGGTCTTTGCTACCATAGAAAGTGCTGCTATCAATACTAAGGTGTATATATCTGAGACTGAACTTTTTATCATTGATTTCCTTGGAGTATGGGCTTAGCAGAACCTTTTGGAGTCTTTTTTTTTTTAATTTTATTTTTCAATTCCAAATTTTCACCCTTCCTCTATCATTTCCCCACCTATTGAGAAGGCAAGAAATGTGTAGTCTCATTGTTTTTTTAAAAAAGAAATCTTCACTTGGTCCTGTGGTTATGTCTCTTCTTTTCATAGTCAGACTCAGAGAAAGTTGTCTCTAGGTGCTCCCTCTGCTTCCTCATCAGTCATTTCCATCTAAACCTCCTGCAGTCTGGCTTCAGCCCCTCCCACACACCAGAAATGCTACTTTCCTGCTTTACCCAGGGGTCTCTTCACTGCCAAATCCAGTCACTTGTTCTCAGGTCTCCTCGTACTGGACGTCTCTGATGCTCTTGATGCCACTGATCTCTCTTCCCTTCTCCTGGGCCTTCCATGACACTTCAGCCTTTGACTGATCCTTCTTGGGCTTACTTGCTGTTGTTCCTTGGCTTGGGCATTCCCCAAGTCTGCTGGTCTCCTCCTGTATCCTCTCTACTCTTTCTCTTAGTGATCTCACCTTTACCCGGTTGATTCTCAAAGCTGGAATTCAAGCCTGATCTCTCTCCTGATGCTCAAGGCTTATACTACCAGCTCCCTGTTGGACATCTGTTCCCACCCGGTTCTTCAGACAGGGCCAGTTCCCTGCTTTCTGTGAAGGACACCTTCATGCTCATGGTCATTGAGGCCCAGAACCTCAGTGGCATGCTTGACTTTTTAATTAGGCAGCCATTGGTAAGCACCTAGGCATAGGAAAAAGGAAGACAAAATCGGTCTAGCCCTTCAAGAACTCACATTTCCCCCTGGGAGATATAACATGTACACAGAGATCTCAATACAAAATACAAAGTAGACATAATTTTTGGGGGAAGCACAGTAACAGCTGGGAGCTTCAGGCTAGACTTTTTATAGAAGGTGGTCCTTGAGTTGAACCTGTAACAAAGCTCTCTGAGGCAGAAGTGAGCATGGAAACCATTCTAGGCATGGGGTACTGCTTGGGCAAAGGCATGGAGGCGGGAGATACATAACATGGTGTACAGTCAACAGCAAGTGGACCATTTTGGCTAGAGTATTGGGGGGCAGAATGATGTGATATCTGTCTGCAAAGATAGACCGGAGCCTCTGTAGGATTTTCAGTGCCAAACTGAGGAGTATGTTTTTTATCCTAGAGTCACTAGGAAGCCATGGGAGCTTCTTGAGCAGGAAAGTGACATGATCAGAGCTGGGCTTTAGGAAGATCACTTGGACAGCTGTGGAGGCTGTGGGACCAATGAGGAGGCTATGAAAATAGACCAGGTGTGAGACTGGAGGTGATGGGGCCATAGGGTGGTTGTGAAATTAGATTCCACCCAATTGAGTAAGGGAGACTGAAGAGTGAAGAAGGGCTCTGAGGTGGGGAGCCTGGGTGGTTGGAAGGGTGCCAATGCCCTTGGCAGTCATGGCGGAGGTTGAAGAGTGGGGTGGGATTTAAGGGAAAAGCAGAAGGTTGAGTTTTGGTCAGGGCTGGAGGCGTAGGATTGCCCGCAGCTCTGGAAAAGGGAGCAGGGCTGCATCCAGATAGAGCATGGAGAGATGAGTCACCCAGAGGCTCTGAGAGAAAAAAACAGGCCCAGGACAGAGCCCTGGGGACTCGGTGTGATCCAGCAACTGGAAAGGGAGGAAAGAGGATTTAGCCAGCCTCCCATGGGGCTTCTTCCTTCCATCCTCCTTCTTCCATGCAGCAGCCAAAGTTACTTTCCTAGGACGTAGGTCTCACCATCTCACTTTGCTATTAAACCATTTGGAAGGTCCCTTGAGTGGGGCTTTTGCAGCCCTCCCCAGCCCTGTGCTCAGAATGCTGTCCCTCCTTCCTCTGACTTCTCAGGGCCCAGCTCCCTTCAGGGCTGGGCTCATGGCCACCTCCCGTACGTAGGAGGCCTCCCTTGCTGTCCCCACGCATTGGTGGTCTCCCTGCTTCCCTTCCCCTTCCCCCTCATGACTTGGCTTTTATTTTGCTTATTTTTTTACAATGACTTCTCTGTGTACATTGTATTTTACTCCCTTAGAATATAAGCGTGACGGCAGCGATGATATTTTTGTCTTTGTACCCCATGCCTGGTGCACATGAGATGCTGTGTTGAATGAATTCTCTTAGATCCTTCAGTTGACCTTCTCTCAAGGATGGTGGAGGGGGCAGCCCTGGCTTGGTTTTCTTGGTTTCTGTTTTGGGGCTGGATATAGGGACCCTCCTAGCAATGCTGATGTGTACACCTGCTCTGCCCATTCTGGGGCCCCTGAGAGGCTAAATGGCACAGTGGGCCCCTGGTCATAGCCAATACAATGATTTTTTTAAGCTGAAATTTTTTAAAAATCAAACCACTAGGAAAATCTGATGTCCTCACATCTGTTGTGTTAAGTAAGCAGTTGGTATGAACAGGACCCATGACAGAGAGCTCCAGCAGACCATGGTGACCCCTTCTGTCCTCTGGCAGGTCCCCTGTGACCTGCCCAATCCAGAGAAAGTGGAGATTGCCCTCTTCCCCTTCCCTCTTCTCTGAGGGATCCTTCAACAAGCCATTTCTCTTGAAGGGGGCAATGAGCAGTGCCAGGGACAGGCATTAATTACAACCCATTTCGTTATGGGGAAAATGGACTTTCCCCAACTCCAGTCATCCACTGCCCCCTTAATTAGGGAAGAGGCTTTGGACTGTTCTGCAACCTCCAGAGGGGCCTTCTCTGGCCATCACTACCAAGCCTTGTGTGTTAAAGCTTCTAGAAACCTGTGGTATTGCCCCTGCAGGGGCAGCCTCCCAGTGAGAAGGGGACTCTGCCTTCCTTCTTACTGGTAGACTGCCTGCTGGAAGGTTTCCTCTGGAGCCTGGTGCCAGGCCGAAGTGGGCCCAAGTGCCACCCTGGTCAAAGGAAACCTCACCAGGCAAATTCGAATAGCCTCTCTCCCCAGGCTCCCCTTGTCATCACTGGCCCTGAGTACAGAGGGGGAAGAACCCTACGGAACTGGGGTTCTTTTTCAAAGGAGGGCAATGGCCTCATTGCTGCTTTGTGATCTGTGGGAAATGACTCAGTCTGTTCCTGGGGGACATGAAGTTGGCACCAAACCCCAGTAGCCTGGCAGCCTCAGGAACCAGGGCTGAGCCAAGCAGGCAGAGGGAAGAAGCTGTTAGTGGTTATGACCTGAGGGGCAGTCCAGCCCCAGGAGTGCAAGGAACAGCACCCCTGTTCCTCCTGCTGCCTCCAGCTCAGAGCTAAGCACCCACAGGGGAATTTTGCCACCTACCACTAGCTTCCATTCCCTTCTCAAACTTTCTCTCAAGGCAAAAACATTTCCATGTTCTGGGTCAATACTCCTGATGGAGGCTTGTATTTTCAGTTGTGACAAGTATCATAGGATCATAAATTCAGAGCCAGAAAGGATTTTAAAAACTATTGAGTAAGCCCAACCTCCTTATTTTATAGATGAGAAAACTGAGGCCCAGAGAGGTTAGGTGACTTGCCCCAAGGATCAGAAGAGCCAGGATTTGAATGCTGGTCTTTGGACTCCCAAGCCAAGGATTCTTTGTCCTGCTGTACCATTTCTTCTCATCTCATTGGGCATGGTGGTGATGAGGCCTGTTGGGTCATCTCCATGCTTGGTCACCCAGGACTCCTTGCTTGTTCCCCACCTTTAACAAGTCTTTGGCTTTGTCAGTGCTGTGACTGGTACATTGTGGCAGGCAGTCCCGGTCACAAGGCCTGGGCCTGGGCCTGGGCCAAGGCCGCATGACCTTGCTGTGTGCTCAGCCTTGGGTGTCCTCCGCCGCTGGCCCTGCACAGGAGCACAGTATCCTGACCTTTCTCACTGCCATGTCCATTGTCTCCTGTGCTCCCAGCTGCTTTTGTGGGGCCTCCAGCTAACTTGTCTCAAAATAAAATTGATCCCAACTCACTTTCATTTAAAATAAATGTTCACCCTCTATGACTTTCAGGAGATCTTTGTGTCTCACACACTTCCCAAACATGGAGTCATTGTTCTATTTTTCCAGCACTTTCTTTCCAGTATCCTTGCATCCATGTCTCACTTCTCTTGGTATCTGTGTTTGGCTGTTGAACAAACATTCTGGTGTCACATCAAAGATCTTCATGTCATCTTTCAGCATCCTGGGTGTTTGATCACATTTCCTCAGCACTCTGGCAGATGCTTGTCCTGCCTGCCACCTCATCCAGGATGGTGGTGATCATGGGTCCTGTAATTCTTGCCAGTGTATATAGGGATTGCTGTGATTGAAAGGCCTGGCACCAGCTTGTCTACGTTTCAGGGGATTACCTTCACCAAGGATGGTGAGGCTCATTGGCAATTGGCTTGTCCTTTGGTGGTGACTCGTTTGGCCGTAGGGACTCGTGGGACAAATGTACAGAATAGACATTGAAGGGTGGTGGGAAAAGGAGGTAGAGAGATTTAAGGATGACAGTTTTTACTTGGTCTGTGCATTCTAAATAGGAGATCCTTGTGCTTTGTCCAATGAGTGACCATTCTAATGGAGGCACTGGATGCTCCCCATCTTGACACGTTCTTACTGGGAGCAAAACCAGACAGAGACAAAAGGAAGTTGCTGCTCCATGGAAGGATAGCCCCATAGGGAGCTGATTTTATTGTGTGTTTGTAGACAACAGGAAACTTCACTTTTTCCCCACTTTAGTCATGTTGTATAGAAGAATTAGAATGCATGGGAGGAACCATGAGAAAGAAAAAAACAAAACAAAGAAAATAGTTTGCTTTGCTCTGCATTCAGGCTCCATAGTTCTTTCTTGCATGTGGATGTCATTTTCTATCATGAGTCTTTTGTAATTGTTTTAGGACCTTGCATTGCTGAGAAGAGCACATGTTACTGTTTATAGTGCTCTCCTGGTTCTGCTCACTTCACTCGGCATCAGTTCATATAAGTCTTTAGGAGACTTCATTTTGTGGGGCCTTTGGTCATCTTGTATTGTAGCACTCATGAAATATGTTTACAAGAGGATACTATGAAAAAAAATGCCAGCCCCCTTCATTTCATTGCCAAGATAGAAGACTGTGGGTATAGACAAGTCTGCTGTCTGCCCTGCTCCCCCCATGCCAACTCTCACCATAAAACTGGTGCTAAACTGAACCCAGCTATGAGCTGTGCCAGCTCAGGGGTTCTGGGTCGATGACACCTGCTTGCTTAAGGGTTTTGTTTTTGACAGTTGAGAGAGCTATGAAATACTGCTGTACACACCGAAAATTTTGAGTGGTCTGGGTGAAGGGCAGCATGCTATAGTTGCCCCCTCCTCGACCCTCTGCTTCCTTCCTCTCCTTCCTCTGCCTCTGTGGCAGATGCAGAGTGCCCAGAATGGGATGGCCCTGGATGCTTCAGTCCTCAGGATGGAGGGAGGCTATTTGGCTCCTGAAAGGCCCAGCCAAGGGGGAGCTGGGGTCTGAATGCATTGCTGCCCTAGCCTGGCTGGTTGCCAAGGTGAGCAGAGGCAGAGAGTGTAGCTGATCTGAATTTGTTTCCTTTTTAACCTAAAAGATTAATTCTTTTAGTCTCATACCAGCCAAGTGGGCTTTAAAATGCCATGAGCAGTGCCTTCTTGCATTCTAAGCCCCAGCCAGGCCCAGAGCAGTGATTAGAAGCAAGGGCCTTGGCTCCATTTCCCCATCTGTAGATGGCTCCCTCCCCTCCCAGCTCTGGGATTAAACAGAGACCCTGCTCTTAGGCGCTCTGAGCTCTCTACCTCCTGGCCCCATTGTCCCTCCTTTCTCACCTGCTCACACATTCTGCCCCTGCACTCATTGGTTCACATATGTTACCCCTAGAATAATGCCTTGTACCTGGTACCTCAATAATACCTTAGGCCCCTACTAAGTGCTGCTTCTGAGGGTTGGTCGGAGGCTCTAATGAGAGAATCAGTGGAACGCATCTGATTGCAGGGACACTCTTTCATGTTCTAGGTGCCATATCCTGGGCTTGATTTCTTAACTTAATCTAAAATTAAGTTGGTAATTATCAGTGGTTTCTGGAGAAGTAACTTTTTTTTTAAAATCAATTGGGGTTAAGTAACTTGCTCAAGGTTACACGGCCAGTTATTATTTCTGGGTGTGGTGCTGAGTATCTGAGCCCGGATTTGATCCAGGTCATCCCGACACTGGAGCCAGTGCTCTTACTCGCTGAGCCACCTGGCCGCCCCTAAGCAATTGGGGTTAAGTAACTTGCTCAAGGTTACACGGCTAGGTGTTTCTGGGTGGGTGCTAAGTGTCTGAGCCCGGGATTCGATCTCCAGGTCTTCTCAACACTGGAGCCGGTGCTCTTACTCGCTGTGCTACCTGGCCGCCCCAAGTAACTTTTTTTTAACCCTTCCCTCTTTTCCTTTTGTCCTGTTCCCCCACTTCCCATCCCTTGCTTTGAGCAACCTGTTTTTTGTTTTTGTTTTTTTGCTTTTTGGAGGGGGAAGGCAGGACAATTGGGGTTAAGTGACTTGCCCAAGGTCACAAGGCTAGTTTTGTGTTAAGTGTCTGAGGCTGGATTTGAACTCAGGTCTTCCTGACTCCAGGGATGGTGCTCTATTCACTGCGTTACCTGTCTGCCCCAGAATCTGTTTTTCTTTGCAAAATAAAAATGCCCTTCATTTCTCCCTGTTTGTGATATTTGAGAAGTGGCTGATTGAACTCCACCCTGGTGTCAGGGGGTCTTCTGATGGCCCAGGTCCCCTAGCAGGAGCACTGGCCCTTCTCAGTGGGGCTGGCTGAATTTGTGACTCTTCATGGTGGAGCAGCAGTGGAGAGCTCATGCGGGCATTGATGGGTGCCCAGGCAGTTAGGAAAGGACCAGAGACAATTGGGCCAAGCTCATCCTGTCCACATGGGGACGGCAGAGGGGCTTGTTAGCTAAAATAAACAATTGTGTTTCTGTGGAAGTATTGATTCACTTTACTGATGGCCACTAGATAAATTTATAAAAATATATCAATGGGAGCAGCTAGATGGAGCAGTGGATAGCCCTGGAGTCAGGAGGACCTGAGTTCAAATCTGGCCTCAGACACAACACAAAAAACTAGCCGTGTGACCTTGGGCAAGTCACTGAACTGCAATTGCCCTGCCTTCCCCCCCTAAAAAGCAAAATCTCAACACATATAGATGAGGCCAGTCTAAAATTTCTCTGGAAGCAATCGTAAAAAATATACATGGAAATGTGATGCCTTTAAAAGCAGTTGCTTTGCACCACTGATCCTTTCTGATTCTTCTGTAGCCTTAGACATGGTTGATCACCTCGTGGGTGCCTTCTCCTTCTGGGCTCTTTCTTGGTTCTCCTTTGCTAGGTTTTCATCAGTGTCATGGCCACATTCCGTGGGTGTCCTCCACATCTCTTTCCTGGGCTCTCTTCTCTTTTTAGTCTCATTGGATGATTTTATTAGGTCCCTTTGGTTCTCCTCTTGATGCAGAAATCATTTCTCCCCATTAGAATCTGAGCTTCTTGCTAGTGAGGTATGCCCTGCTTTTCTCATTGTAGTCCTCACACTTAATATAGTTCTTTATGCATAAGTGCTTCATTCCTTCATTCACTGATGCATTCATTCATCTGTCTGCTAGCCATCATGCCTTATCTCTCTCCTGAGCTCTGCTCCCACATCACCAGCTGCCCTTTGGACATCTTGGACTGGATGTCTTGTAGACACAGTGTGTCCACAGCATTCTCCTTCCACTGCCAAGGCCTCTATCTTCTCAACTTCCCAGCTTTTGAAGGAACCACCATCCTCTTACCCCAGGCCATCCTCAATTCTTCAGGCTCCCTCATGCCAGATCTTGTCATTTCTACCCTCTTGCCTTACACAGTCACCCCCCTGTACAGACCCTCATTGCCGCTCCCCTGGACAATGGCCTTCTCCTCCCCCCATCTCTAAATTCTCCCTATGCCAGTCCATCCCGCGCTGAGCTGCTGAAGTGAGTTCTCTGCAGCATAGATCTGACCATGTCAGGCCCATAATCTTCACTGCCTCCCTTTCATCTCCAGAAGCAGATATAAAAATCGTCTCTTCGTCATTTGGAGCCCATGGCAATCTGGCCCTTTCCTACATTTCCAATCTCCTGACATTGACTCTGTGATTCGCCTGAATCAGCCTCTCACTGTTCCTTGCACAGAGTACTCCATTTTCTGAGTCGATGGGGCCTTTGTCTTGGCAGGCCACCCCCATGCCTGGATGACTCTCCTGGCCTTTGCCTCTTAGGTTCCCTGCTTTCCTTCAGCATCTGCAAGAGGCATGTCCTTGTGCCTTCCATCTATGGAGTGTGTCTTCATGTCCCATTATTGGCACATTGCCTCCCTCTCTCAGAATCTACCCTCCTTGAAGGCAGTGACAGGTTTGGTTTGGGGGGAGTATCTCTGTCTGTGCCTAGTACATAGGAAGTGCTTGTTGACTGATGGAATAGCATATTCTAGCCTAGCAGGTGGTGTCTCTTCAGTTCGTCTGCTGCCTCTTTGGAGTGGGGGGGCGTCCCTGTGTTCGGGAAGGCTGTACCTCCAGGCCCAGGCTCTCGCCCCTTTGCATGCACACACACTCTGGAGAGAGCTCTGGAGAGACAAAATTATAGTGACCCTGCCCTGGGTCTGTGTTCAGGTCCCCTGGAAAGGGGAGGAACTGAGGGGCCCAATGAGTCTAGTCCTATCCTCAGGCAGACTGACATCTCTCGAGGCCACAGAGTTCTGTGAGAGAGCAGAGATTCGAACCCTGGTCTTGTGCTTCTTGGTCCTGGGCTTTTCCAAATGAGGACACAGAAGAAAGTGCTGCCAGGATAGGGAGTATCAATTTAATTGTAAAAACTTGGGGTTTTGTTTAGATGGCTTTATGGTTTAGAGCCCTAAATCAAGTCAGCAAGCTTTTATTAAGCAGAAAGACAGTCTGCCCACAAGGAGCTCATATTCTTGAGGGAAGAGGGGGAGTCATAGATAAAAGGAAGCTGAAATGGGGGGGGCAGGAGGAAGAGGGAAGGAGAAGGTACTTGGTGAGGGGGCATGGGAGAAAGCCCCATATGGAGATGAGTCAGCTCTGCCCGCTGCCTGGAGAGAAATGAAGGCCTAGTTGGCCTGGGCATCCTTCTTAAAATGGAGATTCAGGGAGGAACCAGCCAATCAGAGGGAGAGGCCGCAAGGGGACGTGCAGTGTGAGAAGTATTCCAGGAGCGTGAGCTTCCAGAGTGAGGAGGTTTCTGTGGCCTGGCAGAGAAAGTCCTGTGGAGATGAGTCAGCAATGTGTGCAGCCTGGAGCGGAATGGAGGCATCTTAAAAATCTGGACATTTCTGGTGATAGAATAATTTAGGTTGCTAGTTGTAGTAAGGTTGCCTCTTTGCAAGGAGGATCTGTACGTACAAGCTGCCCTTTGGCCTAGAAATGGTTTGTGAACCGTTTGGATGAGTGATGGCCAATCCTTGGGCATTTATAGTCATCTGTGAGAACCAGCATCACATTGGTGGCTCATCTCTGCTTCTGCCTCCAAATGGGAAACTCTCCAAAGCTTTTTAAAGTCCTGTCCTTTCTGAAGAGTTAACACAGGGTTGAAAGATTCTGTGTGTGCACGCACATGTGAGAAAGGCGAGCTTCTCTGTGTGGAGGAGGGAATCACTGGAGGTCTGGCAGACAGGAAAGCATTCAGCACAGTCTGCAAACCTTTTATTGATTTGGCTGCTGTCTCCCAAGATCGATAGCTACTTACAGCTTGTTGAGGGATCTTGGACTCGCTGCACCCTTTGAGACGCCTGCCAGATGGGCAGATGGGCAACTGAACTTGGGACATGCTGCTGGCTTTTTCAGAGGAGCTGTGCGGCTTAAGAAACATCTATCTGTTGGGTTCCTGCTTGGCTAAGTAAAGCAGTTGTGGGCTCTTTGCATGGAGCCCCTGCTTGGTTAATTATAGCAGTGAACCTAAGCCTGTTTTCTTTGGGTTCATAAACCAGCCACGTAGTAGCCTGTATGTTGTAGCAAGCTCACATTTCCTCTATCCTCAATAAAGTTGTTTTCATTTTATCCAGCAAATATCTGAGACCTGCCTGCTACAAGTGCTCTGCGGGATACAGATTCAGTTTGTGGGCTCCGTGATTACTGAACCCTAGTGGGCACTGAGGGGGGTGGAAAAATGATTAAACTGAGGCCGTGCTCCTGAAGAGCTTCCAGACCTGGCGGGGTAGATAAGATGTGGACCGTACAGTGAATGCCATGCATTTGTGCCATAGATCTCACCGTCACCCACACCACTGCCACTTCCATGTTCAGTGGAAGAACAGTGGGTTTGCTTAGGTCATGATCCTCTCTCTTTCCTCCTCTGCCTATGTTTGTCTCTGCCTCCTCTTTGTTTTCGTGAAGATTTCCCTCAGTTTCCCAGGCCGTCACCCCCACTCTGACTAAGCTCCAACTCCTCGATGAACCCAGCCAACTCTACACCTTCTCATGCTCCTGGATCCTTTACTCGCTCTCCCTGTTGCCAATACGTGCCTTGCCAAACCCCAACCATGAATGAGTCCAACAGTCTTCCTCTTTTGCTCCTGTTCACGTACTGTGAAGCTGAACTGGGGGATGTCACAGAACTGAGCTGAATCCCTATAACTGTGCTGGCTCATCTCTACTGGGCTTCCATTACAGGAAAGAAATCCAGCTACTCTTCCTCTTCTGTTTCCCCATCCCATTTACCTTAGCAGCTCTTTCAAACCTTTTCTCTCTGAGTTGCCTCTTCCCCTTTGCCTGGCAGGGGGGAGTTGGATTCATTCTTTTTTTTTTTTCTTTTTGCTTTTTTGGGGGAATAAGGTAGGGCAGTTGGGGTTATGAGTGACTTGCCCAAGGTCACACAGCTAGTTTTGTGTTAATTGTCTGAGGCTGGATTTGAACTCAGGTCCTCCTGTGCTCTACTCACTGCACCACCTAGCTGCCCCTGGATTCATTCTTAATTGACAGATTTGAGAACAGTCCTCAAGAGCTCTCTCCTTTTCCAGTTTCACACCTTAGGCACCCTCAGCAGTCATTTATTAATTTCCCCCATGTGCCAGGCACTATGCTAAGCACTGGAAATGTAAAGAAAGGTAAGAGACAGGCCCTGCCCTCAAGGAGGTCACTGTCTAACCAGGGAGACAACATGCAGACACTTAGGTACAGACAGGCTCTGGATGGCATTAATGAGAAACCATTCACAGAGGGAAGGCCTTTGCATTAAGGGAGATCAAAAAGGTGTCTTGTAGAAGGTGGGGTGGTTTTGGCTGGGGCTGGGGGGCAGAGGAGAGGAGGGAGAGTGTTGGCGAGAGCTGGGAGATGGAGAGTCCTGTGTGAAGCAGAGAGGGTTGTGAGGATCAAGTGAGATAATGCCACGAAGCAGAGAACGTGGCAGGCCTTCAGGAGCTCTAGAAGTTCGGCCCTCAAGGCCTGGCCCCCTCTTGTCTCTTCTTAGGTCATTGTCACCACGGCTTGGTCTAGGGCTCCCCAAAGTCCTGATCACTTCCTTCTTTCGGTGTGGAGATGGTTCATTTTCAGGTCATCAGGATTGAAGTCGTTGACAGCACAGGACGTTTCCGAAGCCCTCCTATTTTGAATGCAAGGAAAAGAAAGCGTGCAGCCACAGATGGACTTGTTCTGACTGGTGTCCAGTGGAGTGGGCTGTATGACGATAAGATGGTTTCTCTCTGTGTGTGCATCCCTGTAAATGACTGCAGCTGCCTTTCAGGCTGAGCGTGGCCTCTCCTTAACCAGGAGAGCAAGCTGGACGTGGGGCTGGCAGGGCCTGGATTCCGAAGCTGCCTTTCCCATGGAACACCTCCGTGGCTCTCTGATCACCCGGCAGTTCTCTGTCTCCAGAATCACAGAATGCTTGCCATCTGCCCCTGAGTAAATGGCAGCTCCTCGGTGTACTGGCATTCTGAAATCACACAGGGCCTGGCCATGGTGCCCACCCCCACCTCCTTTCCCCTCCTGCCTCTGCCCCTCTTCGTGATTCCTCACTTGTGCTATACTCCCCTTGTGATTCTCATGTGACTGCTGTGTCCCCTGAGAGCCGCTGAGCTCCTTATCTGGAGCTTTGGTTTCATCTGTAAAATGGGAATACTTGTACTTTCAGCCTTGCAGGCACTTCATGGGAATGGTGTTTTCATTGGTATGGCTGTTCTTTCCCCCAGCACCATTGAAACACCCATTGGCCTTCTTTAAATGCCTCATGGTACTGTGCCCTCTGGCTGACCTGATGATGGCTAGCCTGCCTCCCCATCGATAAGCACCTGTGCTTGACATTGGTTTAAAAAGAGAAAAACAGAAACAGAGAGAGAGAAAAGGAGAGAGAGAGAGACAGACAGACATGTGCATGGACAGATGGTGGGCTGCTCAGGTGCTAGGACTGAGGAATAAAGGGTGACCAGCCCGTTCTTGTTCTCCATTGGTGCTGGTGCAAAGTCATGAGAGTCGAAGGAGGTGCCCAGTGCACTGTGGTCTGTGTCATTGGTGGGAGGGCCCATATGAGACTGTGGATCCACTGGACCAGCCCCACCCCAAGCATAGTATCTGCCACCAAGTAGGTGCTTACTACATGCTTGGCAAATTGGATGGGAAGAATTGTGAGTCATTTATTCTTACTTCATGTGTGAATCTTCCCTCTGCTGCTATGGATCACCAGTTTTCCCTGAATAGGTATTTTCATAAGCTACTTTTGCCCCCCCCAGATATCACTCTCTGGTGGCCCAGTTCTGTGCACCAATACGTTTATCAGGGAATGAATAAATGAATGGAAAAGCTGTTTATTAAACACTCTGTGCCAAGTATTGTGCTGAGTGCTGGGAATACAAGCACACAAGGACAGTCCCTGCTCTCAAGGATCTTACATTCCAGTGGAGGACAAAGACACGAAAAAAGGGGGCGGGGCAGAAGGGGCCTGCATCGGACTTTGAAGTCCCAGAAGGTCAAACAGAATTGTGAGGAGAATGAAGGAAGGCAGGTTGGCTTGGACCCCTAAATTGGAAACTCTCAGAAGATCTCACCAGTGGGACAAATGAGATGGGATATCAAGTGGGGAGGAGGGCAGGAGGGTGCTCCAGGCATAGGGTGAGACAGCAGGAGTCCAGAAAGCCAGAAACCAGGCCAGGAAGGGAGCCCACAGGCACTTTAGAGATCAGATGTCACATGGAAAAATTGATTTTGAGTGTATGGTGTTTGTCAAGAGTAGGCGATTGATTGTTGATTTAATAAATAAATCAACTTAACATTTCTCCAGAAGCTCAAATTTCAGAATATACTATTATTCTGTTACCTACAAAAATGAACCAACTTAGCTCTTAGAAGTCTTCTGAAATAGGTTCCTATTTAATTCCTGTTTGACAGTTATACCAGTTTATTATAATAGACTAACTTATTACCAAGAAACAAACTCCTTGTCACATTTGTTCTGTTGCTATCAACATTTCTGAGAAGTTAGACGTTGCTGAGATTCCTCAAGCCTGCCTGGAGTAATGCTGCTGAATCCAGAAGGAGGAAGTCTTTACCATTTTGTTGCTTAACGTGTTTGGAGACCTGGCTTTTGTCTGTGATGTGGTGACACTGAGCTGCTGGGATCTCCTCCCTTTTTTACTTCACGCCATCTTGCTTTCCTTAGGAAGTTTTGCTGTCTTGGGGTTTCTATTTCAGGTACTTCTGACTCCAGGGCCAGTGCTCCATTCACTGTGCCACCTGGCCACCCCTAGGGCTTTTTATTTCAGATGCTTATTTATATTCTAAAGTCATTTTTATAGATGTTGTAGGATGTGGCTGGCAAAACCTAAAGATTGAGCAGTCTTAGCCAGGTCCTCTGCCTCTTTGGCACTGACATCTTCAGGTGGGGGAGGGAGTGCACTTGAGAGGCTGGGCCTCCAACAAGTTTGGGGGCCTCCCTATCCTCCATTAAATGACAGAGGTGGCTAGATCAGTGCTTCTTAAACTGTGGGTCTTTAAGAAGCGCTGGGCTAAGTGATCGTTAAGGTTCCTTCTTGGCCAACATTCTGTAATTTGGGATTTGAGAAAGGTCTTTGAATTCCTCACTGATTCTACATTGGCTGGTATTTTGGGGGCAGCAGACCTCCAAATGATGCAGAGATGGCAGTGAAGTTTTAGCTACTATCTGGGTTGTGGTCTGGGCTTTTCTCATCTTTTTTTTTAGCTTCTTTGACACTGACCCAACCCCTGTTGCCATTTCTTAGAGTTATAAAATTTAAAGGAAAAAAGATAGGGCCATGTAGTTAGAAGATTTAGAGTTGGGAGAGATCTGTCTGGACATTTCCCCTCCATCCCTCCCCCCCTTTTTTTTTTTACAAATGGGGAAACTGAGGCCCAGAGACAGTAACTTGAATGAGTCACACAAATAAGTATATGTAGCAGTGAGGATTTGAACTCAGGTCTTTTGACTTCAAATCCAGAGCTTTTTCTTCTACGTCATATGCTATGCAAAAATAGCCATGGTATAATTTTAGCATGTGCTCTGGGAGGTCAGACAGGGCTTGGCAGTTTAGGGATGGGGGAGGGGGTGGCAGTGTGTTACTTATAGGTGGGGATGGGGGTACCTCAGCCAACTGTTGGAAAAAAGGAAGTATTTTAAGAAGTTCTGGTTATGACAACTAAATGTAGCAATTTCTCTTCTAATATTTATTTAAAGATTTCCAGTATAGCTTTAAGTGATTTTATGACTCACTGTTAGATCTTGGGCACATACCTTAGGGACTCTGTGACTACCTGGATTCTGCTGTTGGCTTCTCTCTCAGGTTCCATGTAGCTCTCAAATGAATGTGGTCAATGTGATGAGGGCCCAGCTTAGGGCCCCCTGGGCTGGCCTGCTGGTGTGGAGTGTCCTCAGCAAAGCAGGGGGGAGGAGGGGGT
>NW_027185852.1:24727356-24837077 GCF_028583685.1 Petaurus breviceps papuanus
TTCTTTTTTTTTTTTTTTTTGCTTTTTGGAGGAGGGAAGGCAGGGCAGTTGGGGTTAAGTGACTTGCCCAAGGTCATACAGCTAATATGTGTTAAGTGTCTGAGGCTGGATTTGAACTCTGGTCGTCCTGCTCTACTCACTGTGCCCACCCAGCCTCCCTCAGTCTTTTCTTTCTTCCAAGTATGTCTGGGGTCTCCTAGTCATGACCTCCTCCCTTTAATGACTAGAGGAGTGGTTGACAATCCATCTCAAAGCAGCCTAATGGAGGCCTGCCTTCTGGCCCCTGGAGTGGCCTTGCCTGGATGAAGATGTGCCCTCTGAAAAGACCAGAACACAGTGTGACCTTTAGGGATCTAAACAGTCTTTGATCTTGTGGATGCTGTTCATGTGTCCAGGCAGGTGAAGAATGTGGCAAGTCCTCTTCCCAGACTCACAGATCCTGGACCATCTAGGCTTTCTCATCCTCTCTGGTTCCCATCACTGTCCTTATTGCCCAGCTGCCTTAGAAGAAGCGTGATGTTCTGGGCTGGGGAAGCATGGTTGGATGGTGTTCAGTTCTGGGCTCCACGTTTAGGGAGGATCATGGAGCTAGGGAGAGGCCAAAGAAGGGCCTTGAGGTGCTGCCATAGTAGCATTGAAGGACCTGGGCATGTTCACCCAGGACAGAAGAAGGCACTGGGGCTGTCACTTGAAGGAGGGATTAACCTTGTGCTTGACTGTTAGACTGGGAGCAGTAAATGGAATTTATTCCAGGTGTTATTAAGTAGCTGCTTGGTGTCAGGGCCCTGGTTGGGTGCTGGGGATGCAGACCTTGCCTTCAGAGGGCTTTCTTCCTACTCTGGTGGGTAACAGCTTGCGCCCAATTAAGTAAACACAAAATCTAACTATATGAATATAGTCATTTAGGGGTAGGGCTAGGCCAGGGATCTGGAGAGGCCTCTTCTAAGACCTGGCCCTAGAGCTGAGAAGGAGGGACGCTGGAATCTCCTGCAAGTAGAATTGAGGTGGGAGAGCATTCCACATCTAGGCCAGCCTGGCTCTGTCTGGAAGATAGCCTGGAACCAAACCAAAGACTTTATAGTCTATCCCAGAGGCCACAGACAGCTTCTGAAATGTCTTTGCTTACTTGATCTCTCACTAGCAAGAACATTTGTGAAATGTTTGCTTGTTGGGTCTGGGCTGCTCTAGAGCAGGATGGGAACATGGCCAGACTTGGGCTTTAGGAAGAGGAGCTTGGAGGCTGTTGGGAGAGGCCAGGCACTGTGAGGTTGGTAGTGAGTGGCTTTCCAAGTGGCAAGATACTTTGGTGGGAGAATCAGTAAGACAGAGCCCCAGGAGAGTGAAGAGTCCGGAACAACTCCTCGCTGGGAACTGGGAGGACTGGAAGGATGAGGGCAGGGACAGAGGGAGGTGTTAGGAGGAGGCCTGGATGGGTCTTAGGCCAGGGGATCAGCTGAGCTCCATTGTGGAACCCCAGCCTGCCAGCGGGAAGACAGACCAGCACCCCTTGTTGTCCTTCAGGGGAGCCATGGGCCTTTTCCTTCTCCACCCAATGCCCTTTGCCCCGTTATTGCCCAGTTCCCACCTGGTACAGGACACTTGTGGTCAGCTAGATGCTGACTGCCACATCCCAGAACCATGTACCATTCTAAAGTACCCCTGGACAATCTGCCCTAAAGATCTGACTTGTTACTAGAGTAACAAGCCTGAGTGCTATTAGGTAAATACAGAAGCTCTATGAAATCATCCTGACGTAATTTGGGGGGGTGATGGAGAGCACTAACTGGGGGCAGGGGGAGCCATGGGAAGCAGGGGAGGCCTCCTGCAGGGCCTACCTCTAGAGTGAAGCCCCAGAGGGAGCTGGGCCTTCCAGAAGGATATAGGCCTTATTGCTATAGGCCAAGCAGATGTGTCCTGGCTGGTGTGGAGATCTGCCAGGCCTGGGAGACAGCCTAGTAAGGAAGAATGGTGGGGACTGTTAGAGAAAGTTGGAAAGAAAAGGAACTTTTTTCTTTGTCCTTGGAATTGGGAGAGAAATAATATGTATTTATCTCCTCATTATGGCAAGTGAAATGTCTTTTTATCATAAAAATGTATATAATTATAAAAATATAAGGAATTAAAAGCAATATCTCAATGCACATTTTTTTTTATTTATAGTTGTCAAGTGGAAACCCAGTCTATGAAAAATTCTATCGACAGGTAAGATTTTTCTGTTCCTCTTTTTTTTTTTTTCAGAGATACTGCTGTACAGCTTGCCAGTGGCCCCCAGCCGCGTTTCTTCCTCCTATTCAATTCTGGCCCCGTTCATTGTCCATATATGCAGCATTTGTCCGATACCCCGGTACTGATGGGCCAGCCTCTCATCGGCTGGCCAGTCATCAGCGGTCATCTGCCTGTAGTTTTCTTTGTGGAGAGCCGGACCTCTTTTAAAAAATGCATCTGTGGATAGAAAGTATAAGAAAAAATATGACATACAGCCTTGCTTTCTACAAACAGTATCTGAAGTTTGGTGTGTCACATTCAGAGCCCCCATCTTTGGTTTTTCTTGAACTTCCTTCTCTTTTCATCTGTTCATTTAAACATGCTTCATTGACCTTCTTTTCTTTTTTTTTTGGCCAATGCTATTGCTAGTTCCTCTTCTTTGTAGAGATCCCTCCACTTTCTTCCTCCCCCCCCCCCAAGAAAAAGAAAGCCTTGGTAACAAATATGCAAAGCCCTGCAAAACGGGCGCCATTGTGCAGGAGGTCCTCCCTTCTCTGAGGAGGTGCATGGCCAACGGCATCCTCCATGACTTGGGATCGGCCATTGGGCAGAATTGGAAAGCCTTTCCATGTTGTTTTTGTTTACGGTCTGATTATCCTCAGTTTTGGTGTTCTCTCTCCCTTCCCTCTGCTTGGGTTTTTTTGCTTGTTTTTTTTAGGCAGTCAGGAGTGACTTGCACAGTCTGAGGCCAGATTTGAACTCAGGTCCTCCTGACTCCAGGACTGGTGCTCTATTTACTGCTCTCATTTCACTCTGCAACAGTTCATATGAGAGTTCTCTAACCCTTTTGGTGAAAACATCCCTTTGGTCATTTTTTATGGTACAGTAACGTCCATTATATTCACATATCATAATTTGATCAGCCATTCCCAGTTGATGAGAACCCTCTTTGTGTCTATTGGTTTTCAGGCAAGATGCCAAAATATGAAAAAACAACCAGATGCCATAACTTGACACAGCTGATGTCTTTGTAAAAAGTATGTGAAAGTCTGATTTTTGTGAATTGAGTTATATTTTTCTTAAAGTCAGTCCTGTCTGAGAGCTACATGTTATCGTGGGAGCCTCCGAGCTAGGGAGTCTTGGGTTTATGTCCAAGCTTTGACAGATGCTGGCAGTTCTTTGAGCCCCGAGTGGCAGAGTTGGCAGTAGCCTGCATTGATAAGAGGGAGTTTGGTCATCTGGGAATGCCCTATACCAGTGAAATCACAGGAATAGTTCTTTTCCCTGTCTAAATTCTTACTTGTCTGACAGCTTCAGAATAAGCCATTCTGGATCACCAAGTTTTCTAGGTCCCTTGAAAAGAAAGAAGCCTCTCTTCCAAACTCACCTACTACTCTGTAGGGCCCCACCATGCTTCCGTCCTCCCATGTCTGTGACCTTGGTATCATCCTTGATGCCTCCCTCACTCTCAGATGCAGAGTCAAGATGGCAGAGCAAGAATAGCAATTCTGTCCTAGCTTTTTCTCCTCTTCCCCTACAACAACGAGGGTTGCAGGTCTAATTCTGATTGGCGAAAGCCAAGAAAAGGGTACAGTGAGTTATTTTTCCAGCCCTGGGCAGCTCAGAAGGACAGCCATCTCTGGAAACTGGGTTGGGAGGCAGCAGTGGCAGGGGTCTGTGGCCATGGCAGTCATGGCAGAGAGTAGCCCATCATCCAGGGATGGCCAGGGTACTGAAGAGAGTGGTAGAAAGAGATCCCAGGGGACCCCATCCCAGTGCTGGGCACAGGTGTGGGTACTGCATGACTGCTCTGTCACCAATATCCGGTTCCGGGTCACAGACCTGGTAGAGAAGAGTGGTTGTGGTTGAAGTGGAGAGGGACCGGGGCCCTACCTGTGTAGGGAGCAAGGGGGTGAGTCTGAGCTCAGAAACACCATGGGGACTCTGTCCTAACGTTTAGCCCCATGCTTAAGCCTGTAATGGAATAAGCTAGGACAGGAGACCACAGCCAAGGCTGGAGCCAGCAGTTTAGTGGCTCTGAACCTGCAGATCTCTCTAGAGGACTAGAGAAACTCAACCACACACAGAACAAGACTCCAAACTAGGTCAGTAATTTGCAGGTCAGGAGAGCAGTGACCAGAACATTGTCTTCCCAGATAATACCAGAAACTTAAAGGGCCCCAGACTGAGTTGTGAAAGCAGCAGGACATAAAAGACAGAAGCTCAGGATGGTCATCCTTCCACCTGTCTAAGTGAGCCGAGCCCAACTCTAAAAAAAAGTTCAAAGTCAGAAATAGGCTAGAAAAATGAGCAAGCAAACAGACAATGACAACAACAAAACAAACCTGCCAATAAAGAGCTGCTGTGGTAATGGGGAAACTCAAGACACAAAACACAGAAGAAAATAATGACCTAGAAGTGTCTGTGAGCAAAAAGCCTCAAAGAAAAATGCACATTGAACACAAGCCCAACAAGAATTCTCAGAACAGGGGCCGCTAGGTGGCACAGTGAATAGAGCATGGGCCCTGGAGTCAGGAGGACCTGAGTTCAAATTTGGTCTCAGACAATTAGCACAAAAAACTAGCCGTGTGACCTTGGGCAAGTCACTTAACCCCAACTGCCCTACCTTCCCCCTCAAAAAAAAAAAAAGAATTCCTAGAACGGCTAAAGAAAGTGATTTTTTTTAAAAGAACAAAATTTTTTTTAAAAAAATAAAATAAGAGCAGTAAAGGGTAAGTTGGGAAAATAAATGGAACAAACAGGTAAATGATGAGAAGAGAACTAAGCTTGGTAGAAGGGTCACAAAATGCTCCTGAAAGATTAGAATGGACTAAATGGGAGCCAGTGACTCCATTAAATCCATCGAGTCGTGAGAGACATAAAGAAAGAATAAAACAAAGTCAAAGGACTGGAAGAAATGACAAGAAAATATGAACCATCTCACTGGAAAAACATCTGACCTGAAAAACAGATTGAGGAGAGATGATTTAAAAATCAATAGATTAACTGAAAGCAGTGAACAAAAAGAGCTTCAGCATCATATTTCACGATATAACGGAAGATGGCCCAGATATCTCAAAGTAGAAATGGGAAGAATCCACTGGTCAACTCCTGAAAGAAATCTCCAATATATAAACTGCCAGGAATATTATAGCCAAAGTACTGAACTCCCAGATCAAGGAAAAAATAATTTCAAGCAGCCAGAAAGCCATTCAAATTCTGTGGAGCCAGAGTCAGGATTACATGAGATTTATCAGCTACCATCATAAAGGAGCAGAGAGCTCGAGATAGGAAGTTCTGGGAAGTAAGAGCTAGGATTACAAACAAGAAGAACCTACCCAGGAGTAGCTGGCATTGCCATAGTGCAGAGAGTAGTGGAGTCAGGAGGATCTGGGTTCAAATCCTACCTCAGATACTTACTAGCTGTGTGACCCTGTGCAAGTCACTTATCCCCGATTACCTCCAAAAAAAGAAAAAATAAAAGAAGAATAATTTACCCAGTGTAACAGTGTAATCCTGTGGGGGGTGGGGGTGGGGGTGGAGGGAATAATGAAATAACAATGAAATAAAGGATTTTCAAGCATTCTTGATGAAAAGACCAGACAGAACTGTATGGAAAATTTGGCATGCAACCAGAAGACTCAAACATTAAAAGGTAAATCTGAATGAGGAATCACAAGGGATTAAACATGATTAAACTGTTTACATCCCAATGTGGGGAGGTGATACATGTTGGAATGGTGTCTGCATTGACAGAGGGCGCGAGTGTGATTCTGTTATGCTGAGATCATCTCAAAAGAAGAATGGAAGGGTGAGAAAGAAGGATGGACTGGGAGACGGGAAAGGGGGAGGAAGAATGTAAAACATTAGCTCACTTCAGGGGTCTACGCAAGGAGGAGTTTGTGTGATGGAGGGGAAGATGTGGGAAAGTGGGCAGCCCGAGACCTCACTCTCATCCACACTCGCTCAGGGAGGAAAGAGGATTCATATGCACATGATTGGGTGCAGAAAGTGGTAGCAGGTGCAGGGACATGCAGGGGTTGGAAGCAAAGCCATCTCTTGAGGAGGGGTAAGTGGAAGAGAGCAGGCCAGTGGGAAACGCACCCTTAGCAGTCCTCATTGTGGGGGGAATGAGATGCCGCTCCTTGTTCTTTGCCTCCTGGAGCCAATCAGCTCTGGTGTTCTTGGTCCTGCACCTTTGTCTTCCCTCCCCTTTTCTCTTCTCCCACGTCCCATGGACCCAAGGCTCCTTACCTTCCTGGTTTTCTCCTTCTTCTCGATGATCTCCAGCTTATCACCAGACTTCTGAAACTGGGGAATCTGGAACTGGACACATCCCTCCACAGTCCTTCCTGAGCAGGCCAGCAGTCCGCATTCCCCCTTTCCTGGCCTGTTGCATTAGGCTTCCTGCCTCTTGTCTCCTCCCCTTCTAGCTGTCAGGGTAATCTTCTTTATGAACAATATGACCCTGTGTCTTCCCTCAGTATTCCCTGTTACTCTGGGAGTGAGTATCAATGCCTCTGGTGGACATAAGCCTGGCCCCTCCTCCCTTTCCACTACTGTTGTATATTGCTTCCCTCCAGCCACAGGACGGGCCCTCTCCTGTCTCTGTCCCAGGTACCCACAATGCTCTTCCTCCTTACCCTTGAAATCGCTGCTTTTCTCCATGACTCAGCTCCAGCACCAACTTTTATGTGAAGCCTTTTGTGGCTTAACCCCCCCCCCCCCCCCCCCCCCCCCCCCCTGCTGCTGCTGCCTTTCCTTCCCAAACTGCCTTGCATTCGTTTTCTTTATGTAATGCCTGTGCTTATAGGTGCACATATGCATGCTGTTTCCCCTGCTAGAGTGTCAGCACCTTGAGGTCCTGTGATTGCCTCCCTGCTGTCTCTTTTCCCTGTGCCCAGCACATTGCCTGTGCCTGGTTGGTGCTTCCTAAACATTTTCTGATTAAACTGGAGAGGCAGGTCTGGACGTTGGCTTTGCCCAGGCCTTCCCAGGAGGCTGTGCCTGGTGGTGGCCAGCTCTGCCTTCCTTCCCCTCATGGGGAGCCCTTGCCTGCCTGTGAGGGCCAGCTCCAGCACCGAGTGTCTCTGGGCCATCTTGAGGCTCTTCCTGACCACGTCTCCTGCTGTCTGAGGGCTTGTTGTGTGCTGTGCTGGGGAGCACCATGTCTCTGCCACTTGTCTCCTGTGTCTCCTGCGGCTTTTCTCACGCCCCTGGCTTTTCCTGTGAAAGCTTGGCCTTGTCTCCATGTCCATGGCCACTCAGCAGTTGCCTTTTTGTGCAGCGAGCCAGCTACAGGGTGGTGTGTGCTGCCCGCGTTTGCCAGTCTTTGGCTCTTCTCAGTCCTTTTGTTCATTGCTGGATGGCAAAGGGTTTTGCTGCCAGTTTTTAAAAGAAGGCTCCCTCCAGCCCCCAGCCAGCTTCTTTTAGGTCAGGAAATGTTCTGGAAGCCAAAGGTTCTGATAGGCCAACTACCAGAGTCTAAAATCCTGTTTGTGGTGAAGAATTGGCTCTTCTTGCAGGGTGAAGAATGGGTTCTCACTGTATGTCTAAACATCTGCTTGGGCCTTCCCTCAGTGACGTCCTTCTTGCTGTTTCTTGAGCATTGGTCCTTTTTGGGATTGGTGCTGCAGCTTCCTTCCCTCCACATGGCATCACTTTGTCATTTGGGTCACTCGAAAAGTGGATGTCGTAGAGGCTGTGGCTCCCACAGGACTCTGTCAGTGGTGGCCCTCCAGATACATGGAGGCAGTCACTGTGATCCTCCTTCATCCTTCTGCTCTCCTCACATCCCCCAGCCGTGTCTTTGCCATCCCTAAACTTCTCCCATATGTCATGGACTCAAGGCTCCTTACCTTCCTGGTTTCCTCCTTTTTCTCAATGGGCTTCAGCTTATTACCAGACTTCTGAAACTGGGGCATCAGGAACTGAGCACAGCCCTCCACAATCGTTCCTGACCAGTACAGAGGACCCTGGGGCCAGCCCTCCCTCCCTGCTTCATGCAGCTTAGGGTGGGCATTAACTTTTCTGGCTTCCACATCCCACTGCTGTCTCACATTGAGCTTGCAGTCTATGAAGACCCCCGGATCTTTTTCAGAATAGTTTACTATCTAAAACCAGATCTCCCCCATCTTATATTTGTGAAGTTCATTCTGTGATCATAGGATCATGGAATCCTGACTCTCGAGTTGGAAGAGAGATCAGGTGACTGCTTGAGGCTTCATAAGTAAGAAATATCAGAGCCAGAATTTGAACTCAGATCCTTCACTCTAGAGCCTAATTTTTTGTACTCAAGTGCATAATGTTACAGTTATCCTTATTGAATTTTGTCTTACACTCAACTCTATATTCCGGCTTGTTGGGTCCTTTTGGGGCCTGTCACTCTCTTTGTGGGATGTTGCTTTCAGCTTTGTGACACCTATGCCTTTATCAAAATGGCATCTCCTTGGGCCCGTCCATCAGGGCCCTCGTGCCACACTGACCTTACACCTTGGGCAGCTTTGCCCTCAGAGTCTGGCTCTCCCCCTATTCTGAATTCATCTGGTGAGGTTAGTGTCCAATCTCCTGTGTCTCCATCTCCTCCACAAGAACGGATGGAGATATTTTAGCCAAACCTTTGCTAAAATCTAGGCAAACCAAATCTGAAGACTTCTCCTCTACTAACAGCATTCTGTTCCGAAAAGGAAATGGGGTCAGGCTAGCACAACCTGCCTCTGACTGAATCATGCTAGGACTTGGTCATCACTGTCACCCTGTCTCCATAAATCTCCAGTCCTCTCTTTTATCGCTCTCTTGTAAGCTTGCTGACCTTTGTTTTTCAGTCTCTGTTCATTTTCCCCCTTTTTGAATACTTGCCCTTCTCTTTTGATGTCTCTGTGATCTTTCAGATATCACTGAGAGTTCATCTCTCACATCTAGAAACATTTCTTTTAAAAGGGGCCATCTCTTCACTCACTTCTTTTTGTTTTTTTTTTTTGGAGGGGGGAAGGAGAGGCAATGGGGGTTAAGTGACTTGCCCAAGGTCACACAGATAGTAAGTGTGCTAAGTGTCTGACGCCTAATTTGAACTCAGGTCCTCCTGACTCCAGGGCCGGTGCTCTATTCTCTTCACCACCTAGCTGCCTCCTTGACTCCCTTCTTAAAGAGGCCTGTTCTCTGAGTGGGTGTTACATCACTCTACGTGAGCACCTGAAAAGGCCTTAGCCTAGAAGGGCCAGGTCCTCCCACTGCATCCTGGGTCTGTCCTGATGCGTGTCTGGTCCCTGGACCCAGATGGCTCTGGGGCCCTTGCACGGCCCTGCCTCCCTCAGATCCATGTCCCTGTTTCCTGATGCCACAGTCCTCCTCGAGAATGGAGAGCACGCACACAGCAGACACTTGTCTAGTGGTGACTGTGTGCCAGGCACTGTGCTGAGGGCCTTACAGTTACTGTGTCATTTGATCCCTGTGACATTCCTGAGAGCAGGAGGTGCTGTTCTTATCCCCATTTTACAGCTGAGGGAAGTGAGGTGAGCAGGGTCACATGACTAGTCAGTGCATGAGGGCAGATTTGAACTCAGGTCTTCCTGACTTTAGGTCCACCCTCTGCAGACTTCTCTACCATCTATACCAGGGAGCAGCCTGGGCTTGCACACTAGAGGGGCCCACATGTCGTCTGCTGCCCCGCTCTCCTTGTTCAGCTTGGGTCCAGTTCATGGAGCCTCAGCAGCAGCTGCCCTGGTCTGCTGACGTCAGTGACTGACCATCCTCCAGACGACAGGATTGTTCATTCTCTTGTTTTTCTTTTATGGATCATTGGGGCAGTTGCCTGTGAGCAATGGATATTGTGTGGAAGACACCTTTCCCAACTCTGGGATTGCATTGAACTGTAACAGAGATGTGGGTAGAGGGCTCCCTCGTGGCCTCTCCGTGGAGGCCCACCCCTTGGGGTCTCACCCCAGAGCATCCCAAGGCTCCTTTTTGGTGTTCTGTAAAGTGAAAGTTCCCCTGTTCTGATCTAAGGGGCATGGAGTCATTGGCTAAGGCCAGAGGAGACCCTACACGCTATAGATGAGGAAATTGAGGCCCTGAGCAGTTACGCTACTTGCTGAAAGTCACTGCCAGCGTAGAGTCATTGGTGACTGCACTGGATGGTCCCGCTGTTTGGCCACTTTGGAATCCGCCTCCCTGTGCTATCTTCAGCCCACGCCTCTCCTCTGATGTGTGTGCCATGCCCTGCCACACGTTCGGCTGAAATGAAATCTGGGCTAACTGTACCAGCACCATTTCCTAGGTCTATCAGTCTGCTAACTGTAGAAAAGGGAACGTGTTTGTCTGACATGGGCTTGTCTGTTTCCCTCTTTCTCTTCCCCTTAATTTTTTTTTTTATTATGAACTTGACAGTCGTCAACTAGAGCTTTTCCATGTCCAAAGAAGGCTGGAAGAATATTGCACAACCGTGAATCTCCCTTGCGCAGCTCTTTCTAGAGGCCATGCTTCCTCTCTCTTTCTCTTCTTGATGCCTTTGGTTTCTTAATCCCGCAATAATTTCCTGACATTTTCCGCCCCCACCCAAGCCCTCCTCATCACAGACTACAGTACTTGCTGACAGTGATGGTGTCCAGCATCTTGGGCAGCATCCCACTCCCCCTGGCAGGACCATGAGGCTTCTTTGTGACCCCTGCTTCCTTTCCCCTCCTTTCTGTAAATTAAGTTTTATTACAGCTTCCCCCCTCCCAGTCCCTTGGCATCAAACCCTCCTTTGTGAGAGAGAAAACACAAATAGCCCAGTGATGGTGCCTGTGGAAGCCTCCTCCTCCTTGGCCATCATGCCAGGAGGACCTGGGGTTGCCTTCCACTAGTCACTTCTTCCTGTTCAAGGTGTTCCCTGCTGATCACCTTAGTCTGGGCTCTAGAATTTTGCTGGACATGGTAGGTCACACTCACTGATCTAGATTAGAGTCTCTTTGCCTCCCTTTTGGTGTTTTGCCATCGAGCCGACATTTACCCTGCAGGACTTGTCCTGACCTTCCTGACCTTTCTTAGGTCACATGGTGGCTCAGCAGTTGGGTCTTCCTGTGTTTTCTGACCTAGGTTGCTGGGGATTCTCTTATCTGTCACCCTACTTCCTAACCATGAGGAGGAGGATGATAGTTAACTCTTGGTACTGTGGCAAGGTTTACTGAGTGACAATAACAGTCTCATTTGAACCTCACCTCTGTGTGTGGTAGAGATTAGAGGTTATTATCCCTGTTTGGCAAATGAGAGAACTGGGATCTTAGAGCCTTCAAGTGACTTTCTTGGGGTCACACAGCTTTCAGTGAGTGTTAGGGACAGGATCTGAATCCAGATCTTCTTGGCCTCCAGGCAAACGCTTTATAATTTCCCCTTAGCTCCCTCTACTCTCCTTTGAAGACTTGTCTCCTTAGCTGGCAGAGTAGATGGAAGGGAGCAGGTATTAAGGTGAGGCTGGTTGTTCTCTGGAGCTTTGCTGTGTGCCTCATATACTGGTTTTGAATTCACTGCCTATTACCAGCCCTTGTGTTTTCTTGTGTGGAACTTTCTGAAATTTATCCACTTCTATCTTTAGACGACTTCTTTTACTCATCAGAATTTTTTCTTTTTCCATCTCAAGGATTTTATTTTTGGAGTTTCCTTATCTTTCTTGGGCTTAATTGCCCTGTAGAATTTGAGTCTCAGAGGTTTTGTCCTTTTTCTGAACCCTTTGAAATGTGATCTCCTGAGAGCGTGGATGCATGTCCTTTCTCTGTCACCATTTCTAAAATAGAATGGTTTCTTCCCAACAAGGTTCCTGTTGTTTTTACTTCATCAACCAGTTCCTCCTTGTTGGTGACCATTGGGTGTGGAATCTTGATTCTCCTGTGGGTTCCTCCACCTTCTGGGGAAGGACATGAACACTAACCTTGATTTCCTCAGATGTCTGGGTTGGGCAGGAGAGAAAGCAAATGAACAAGGGAGGGAGGGAGGGAGTGTGCCCCAGCAGTCACCCAGGTAACTGAGACATCCAGCCCTCCTTTGCCACACCTTGGTGCCAGCCTTGGGATCTGTGATTTCCAGCAACTTCTTCTCTCCATTCCTATGACAGTAAGACTTCTATCTCTCTTTCTGATGATCTTCACCCAGATGTCCTTCCCCATGCCTGCCCCTCCCACTCGCTGCTTCACAAGAGTAATATATTTTCTTAATTTTATACTGTTGCTCCTCTGCCATCCCCCTACCTCATTTCTTTCTGGTTCCTTTTGAGTAAGTCCTTATTCCAGTCATGGTTCTGGTGTTACCTACAAGGTCAACATTGCCTCTGTGGCTGAATTTTCTTGTAAGTGCCACCTTGAAGTGCTATCAACTAGCAGTTCCTTTATTTCTGCATAATACATCTACCAGATTTCTGGTCCAAAGAACTGGATTGCAATCTCTGCCCTTCTCTTTATTAGCTTTGTTACCTTGGTCAAGTCACTTAATAATAACTTCCAAATGAAGAATGCTTTAAAATATAAGCTGTAAGTATAAGGGAAAGCTTACTTTTATAGATAATGGGAATTCTGACTCAGGTTGTGACCTGACCAAGGTAACACAGCCTCATTTCTCTCATCTGTAAAACAGGACAACAGCCCTACTTTCTAGCTCAAGAGTGTTGTTGGAAGACAAGAGCCTGTAGTTGTACAGCTGTGAGGAAATGCCCACCTTAGAGTCCTAGAGCCATCTCTTAGGACCACCCGTGGGGCCGCTTGTCATCCATCTTGATAAATGTCATTTTCTTGACCTAGGGAAGGAATTTCCTTTGGGTATAGAGTCGAGTTGGCAGCCTCTTTGTCTCTTTTGGGTCACTTCCCTTGATCATGGCTTTGGGGGCCTGGCTGGGGTGGGGGAGGGAGAAGCAGGACACTAGTATTCCTGGGTGCTTGGGCTCAGGGTCCAAGCTTGTGTTATAAATGGCTGCTTATCCAATTTGTGGAGGACACAAAGCTGAGGAGAGCTAATGTTTTGGCTAACAGGATCCCCTGAACGTTTTTATGGCAGAATGATGGACTGACTCTGGGATGAAATTTATTAGGGATAAATATCGTTATATACTTGGGTTAAAATAAGCCACATTCTCAAGTATAAGATGGGGGTGAAGGAGGGAAGGGAAGGGAATATGTATTAAGTGACTGTTCTGTACCAAGCACTGTTCTCAGTGCTTTTTTCAAATATGATCTCATTTGATTCTCACGACAGCCCTGAGAGGGAGGTGCTATTATTATCCCCATTTTACAGTTGAGGAAACTGAGGCAAACAGAAATTGTGACTTACCCAGGGTCATACAGCTAGGAACTATTTGAGACTGAATTTGAACTCAAGTCTTCCTTCCAGCTCTTTAGCCATTGTGCCACCAGCCACCTCTTAGGGAGTCTTGGAAGAACAATTCTGTGAGAAATATCTCTTAAGTTCTTTAGTTGTCTGTGAGCTCCTTGGGAGCCAGCATTCTGCAGCAGGGCAGCCAACGATTCTGTTTCCCCCTTAACTGTCTTCCCAGTAGCACAGTAGTACCATGCTGAGGTAGGTGAGGTCTGGCTGCCCTTTCCCCTCCTCGGCCACCTCCCCAGGCTTGTGTTTTATTCTGGGGGTAGACAAGGTAGAGCCTCTTTGCGATCAGCTGGAGAGGATGAGCAGTGTGACTGAAGACATCGCCATCTTCCATGGCCTTTCCTGTATGGCTCCTGGGGAGACCATAGACATTAATCTCTCTGAGCATCAGTTTACCCATCTGTCAGGTAATGGGGTAGACCCTGGTGGCCCATTTTGGCTCCTTCAGATGTAAATGCTAGGATCCTAAGGCACTTTCCTTCTCTGGCTCCTCAGTTTCCCTGTTTGTCAGTGGCAGCTCCTTCTCCCCGTCCAGCTGTATCTGCAGGTACCTGGGAAGGAATGTACTTTGGACCCCAGCTCAAGGCCCATGCAGATCCCCTGCCTATGCTTGCTTCACGTGCAGCTCACGTTTGTTTGTCTCCTTTCAGGTAGACTCAAGCAATGTTGGGAGGGTGCTGGCGTCTGATGCTGCAGCTTTTCTGAAGAAATCCGGTCTTCCAGACTTGATCCTTGGAAAGGTAGGACAACTTGGCCAGTTATTAGATTTCTGTCCCTGCCCCTGTCCCTTTGGTGGGGTGGCTCTCAGTCCTTTAGAATGAAATGGAGCCTGCCTCAGATACCTGGACAGCAGAGCCGAGGCTTAGACCTGAGTGCTCTGTAGCAGAGACACCTGGGGGGGGTGGTTCCCACCCCAAGTCGGCAGCTTTTCAGGCTTTGAAATCCAGCTCACAGCCTAGCTGCCAGTCAGAGTTTTTTGGTGCACTCACACTGTTTGTGGAATGTGTCCCCCACTTGTGTCTTTGGAATTCCTGCCCTCCCCCCACTCCCAAGCCGATCGGGACCTTCTCTCCTCCTCTAGCTTCTCACTCAGCTTCAACTCTTCACATACATCTCACCTGTAACTGGGAGCTTGGTGAAACCGAGGGCCTTGGGTCAGTGAAGGATGGTGTCTCCCTCAGGGAGAGGCCCAGCAGGATTGTAATGTAATTGTAATGAATGCTACCTTAATTTGCTCATCAGCTATTTCTTTTTTTTCTTTTTTAAATATATTTTTTATTTGTTTCAGTAACTATTTCTCAATTACATGTAAAAAATTTTTAACATTCATTTTTAAAAATTTGGATTCCAAATTCCCTCCATTCCACCCCTTGAGAAGTCAAGCAATATGATACTGATTATACTTTTGTAAAGTCACAAAAAGCATAGCTCCATATTTGCCATGTTGCAAAAGAAGAGGCACACCAAAAAGCAGGAGATAGAAGGCAAGTGAAAGCAGTCGGCTTCAGTCTGCGCGCATGCAGAGTCCGTCAGCTCTCTCTAGAGGAGGACGGCATTTTTGTGTCGTGATCAGAGTAACCGGGTCATTCACAGTTGCTGATCATTGCTGTTGCTGTGGAGAGTGTTCTGGTTCTGCTCACTTCACTCAGTATCAGTGCATATAAGTCTTCCCAGGTTTTTCTGAAGCCATCCTGTTTTTCATCTCTTACAGCACAGTAGTATTCCATCATAGTCGTAGACCACAGCTCGTTCAGCCATTTCCCAATTGAGGGGCATCCCCTCAACTTCCACTTCTTTGCCACCACAAAATAAGCAGGCAGCCATTCCTTACACACGTGTCACATTGTGTAGGGTGAGCACATGTAAATAATTCGGTTGAATGAGCATTCATCACCTGACTTGGTACAGGACTGTGTAGGTGTGGGGAAAGTACAAAGGACCTGCTGCCCTCAGAGAGCTCTAAGTCTGCTAGGCATCAGTGGTAAACAGCACAGCATGTGAAATAATCTATGAAAGGGCCTAGTGGAGCTCGGAAGTGCTGACCTCAGGGAGCAGAGAGGAGATCACTGCTCCTCTGCTCTTGGACTTTGTCCCCTGTTCTCATCCTTGGAAGATGAGAAGAAAACCGAATTAATGGGGCCTAGTCCTTGGGAAAGTAAGGTCAGTAAAGATGGCTGCTTCCTTTGGGTTTGAGCTCTCCAAGGTGCTGGAAGGTCCTGACAGCAGTAATAGGGCAACTATCCTTGACTTATAGGAAAACACTGAAACCTTCCTCATAAAAATTGGAGTCCATGAGCTGGAGGAGATTTGGGGGTTTTTGGGTGTCTCTACCCCACAGCACACAGTTTGGGCAGACAGATAGGAAGCATGGGCAAACCTGACGAGGGCATGAGTATCTGCAGCACTTGAGGGATGACATGTGTCCTTTGTTTTTGTTTTTGAATACAGATCTGGGACTTGGCAGATACAGATGGCAAAGGCAACCTGAACAAGCAGGTGAGAAGTTTTCTGAAACTTCAGAGAACCGTACTTATGAGAGAGCTCATATTGGTCTTTTGTTTTGTGGTTAAATCCTCAGCTACTTGTCAATTGAATTCACTTCAACAAGTAGTAAGCACCTAAACCCCAACCTCCAAGTTCCATGGGATGGTGCATGAAGGGGCCTGTTTTCAAGCCCTGCCATCGATAGATGCTGGCTGGGTGTTCCTGTGTGCGTTAGCCTCTTGGGGCCCCATGCAACTCTGACATACTAAGAGGTGAACTGTCAAAGGAAGGCGGTTTCTTATACTGAGAGTTCCCTGAATGGATGAAATTACCAGTGGCAGGGTCTGGGCATTCAAAGAAAGAACAGACTCCCTGCCCTCATGCAGCATCCATCTGTTGGGAGCTGTCATGTGTGTGCAGAGAAGTACACATCAAGTCATTTCAGGAAGGAGAGAAGGGATACCTGAGCCATCCTTGGAAGAATGCCCAGGAGAGCAGGGCACTGAGCGCCTCTCATACACGGGACAAATGGATGCAAAGGCCTGGAGGCAGGAGCTGGAACATTGGCTGGGGAGATCAGCCTTCAGGCCAGGCAACTTGCGGAGGGGAGACGTGGGAAATAAAACTGAAAAAGTAGCCAGTGCTTTTCTAATGGGTACTTGTGAAAAGAAAACACTTGAAATGAACTGTTTCCCAACATTAAACACTGGAGCAGCCAAGTCTCCTGAATTTCACTTTCCCAAGGATTTATCTAAATGCCCTCCAGGTTCCAGGCACTGTCCCATGTGCTGGGCATCCCAAAGCAGGTGGACAGCCTCCGTCATTCCCACTCCTTTGGGGAAGAGAGCAGAGGCCTGGGAGTGGGTTCCCATGGAGTTCTGGGGGTTGGAACTTCTCCTTCTGTTTTTGGGTACTTTCAGAGCAGCGCCTAAAGTTAGAGGATCACAGACCCATAGATCTGTGCTGTGACGTATCTGTACACACCCATAGCTGTGTGAATCTGTTTGTCTCTTGTTGATTCACGAGATGTTTCATGAGCTCACATCCAGTGAAGTTCATTGAGTTTGAGCTTGGGCTTCTCAGAAGGAGAAGGGAACAAGGGAGCTATCATTTACATGCATTAAGTGCTTTACAAATAATTATCTCCTTTGCTTCTCACAAAGCTGTGAAGTAGCTGTTCTTATTATCTCTGTTTTCCAGCTGAGGAAACTGAGGCAGCCATTAGGTGACTTACCCAGGGTCACACAGCTAGGAAGTGTCTGAGGCCAGATTTGAACACAGGTCTTCTTGCCACCGGCCCATTGCCCTACCTGGAGCTGCTTCAGTTATTCAGACCTCCAACTTCTCCTGGTTTTCTAGCTTAGAGGGTAAAGCTCACTGCAGACAGGCCAGTATCGCTCTAAAGCTGGGAGCAGTGGTCTGCACATTGGTCCTACTGGGTGTTTGAGTGTCTGAGGATGCCTGGCGCAAGGCCCATGTTTGACATTTGCTATGAGCTGCTATCCCTGAGGGTCCCCAGGACCATTGTTGTATGGTGGAGCGCACTCCCCCACCCTTCATTGAAAGTCCCAGCTAAAATCCCATCCACTGTAGGATGCCTTTTCTAACTCTTAATTCTATCCCTTTCTTCTCTTAATTTCTTATTTATTCTGTCTTTAGCTTGTTTGTAGCTTTATTTGGTTGTTATCTCCTCCATTAGAGTGTGAGGGCAGGGACCATCTTTTGCCTTTTTGATATCCTAACGGTTTTACATAATCCCTTACACATAGTAGGTACTTAATAAGTGTTGATGGACTGCTTCTTGACTAAGTGTCACAGATAGGATTTGAACTTGTATCTTCAGACCCCACAGTGCTTTTTCCCCTGTCCCTAGCAGCCTGCCAGGCTTAACCAGCCTGTGCCACTCCCACACCAACCGCAGTCCAAAGGCTGACCATCAGGGAAAGAGGGATCAGCAAACAAGTATCCAGAATTCTTCCTTTGTGCCAGCCTGCCAGTTAATGGCCAAGGAGCTCTCGGAGGGGAGAGGTCTTGTTCTGCTGTGCTGAAGTGGGTGGAACTCCAGCCCCCCAGGCAGAAGTGACAGGGAGGCAGTTTGGGATGTGAGTAAGGCAGGGCTACCCCCAGGTAGTGGGTCTCTGCTTCTGTGATGACGGGGATGGCCGGGGCTGCTCCGCTGTGTTATGTGGGGGTTGGGGCACTGGGTTGTGGGCATAGACTCCAGTCCCCCTTAGTTTGGTTATTTACTTAGCCACATTTTAGATACGTCTGTTTTCTGAAAGGGAGTCTCTGTACTCAATGCTAAGGAATTAAATGATGTAACTGAAACTGTTAGAAAGGCCAGGGGCACTCAGCATGCTCCAGGTGCTTTGGGGCTGGCACCGGCTCCCGGTCTCTCTAGCACCAAAGCTTCTTGTTCCAGCAGCCCTGAGAAGTCAGGCCATGTGCTCCTCATGGTGGCCTGCTGGGCTGGAAAGAAAGGTGTGTCTGCTCTGGGACATTCCCTGCCTGATGACATCACACACAGAAACCCCACCTGTGCTTAGGATTCTGGTATCAGGTTGGGCCTGGAAGATAGGCATCCGGGGGTGGGGAGGTTCAGTTTGATGCCCTGCCAAGAAGATCCTTGGTTTTGTGCCCCTGGCCCATTTTCCCCATGCATGTGTCCTCCCTGTCCTGCCCTCCCTGGATCAAAGATGAACATGGCTCAGCCTCAGGGTGTAACCTGGCTCTTCTATACCACATGGTGTGGCAGGAAGAACTACTCAGAGCCGCGATCAGGGCCAGTGGGCTCAGGGTCTGGCCGTGGCCAACGGACACCTGGGAATCGCTCCCTGGAGCCTCAGTTTCCTCATTTGTTAGTAAGGGTATTAATCCTTACGCTGTCCACCTCATACCAGCCCTATCAGGGCATGTAATTGTGAGAGATGGGGGGTGGGGTGGGGGTGAAGATGGCTTTTATTCACTAGCTTAAGTGTTAGTCAACCATCTCTGACCACGTGTGGTGAAAGCTCACCCAAGTGTTGTGTTAGAGTGGGCAGCTCTCCAGCTCGTGGCACCGTCACGTGCAGCGGACATGGTCATTCCCACTATCTCTGACCTCAGAGGACAGTTGAGGCATCCATATGTGCCCAAGAACTCTGCCAGATGTGGGCAGCTCCCTCTTTCCCTGGCTCCTTCCTCTTGTTGGCTGGTGGCAAGCTTTGTGGCAGGGCTTGTTGTGACCAGCCCAGGCTCATTAACGTGAATCTCGTTCACTATCGTTCTGCCCGTGGGCAGATCAGCAGTTGGTGACCAGATAAAGATGAGAAAGCAGGCGGTTAGATGCTTGTCTTGTTTTCTCTTTTGCCTGAGCCCTGTGCGTGTCTAATAATAGCTCACACTTCTCTGCTGTCAGAAGGCTTTGAGTGTGTTCTCTTTATCAGTGCAGTGGGTAGTGCCAGGTAGTACTAGCTCCATTTTACAGATGAGAAAACAAGTTATGAGAGGTCATCCAGTCAAAGGGCTTAGAGCCTGAAGGGGCTTATGTGCCATACAGTCTTGCCCCTGTGTTTTACAGATGAAAAACCAGGGTTGTGGCAGCTGGGTGGTGTTGTGGCTAGGGCACAGGTCAAGAGGACCTGAGTTAAAATCTGGGCTCAGACACTTATTAGGTGTGACCCTGGGCAAGTCACTTAACCCCAACTGCCTCCTAAACAAACAGAACAAAAAACCAGCCTGGAGAGTAATTTGTCCTGTTTCACTGAAGTACAGTAAAGACTTGGGTTTAAGCCCTGATCTTCTGGCCCCAGATTTTAGTAAAGCACTTAACCACATCTCTCGTGCCCTTCCTGCTCCTTGTGGCCCTTACTGAGTGTGTCCCTAGGTCCTCAGAACTGGCATCAGTGCTGGCTGGACCACTGTCGGAGATTGAGGACAAAAGGGGGCAGTGGGAGAGGTCACATCTGGACTGGGTTTGAGTCTCACCTTGGACACACACTGTCTTGGAGACTCTGTGTCCTCTCCCTCTTTGTGCTCTGGGCAACACCCTAGGATTGCATGGGCTGCCCTGCCTTGGGGGAGGGAGCTCACTCGTTGGGGAGTTCCCAGAATTGATGGGGCAGAGGGGAAATTCCTGCCTCTGCAAGAGTTGGCAGGGTGTTCCATTGTGGAAGAAACCTTCCCTCATGGACCAGAAGGAGTTTGCTGCTTGCCATGTTAAGCACCAGAGGGGAGAGTTCACTCCTGTTCTCAGAAGCAGCTCCTGTGTCAGTTAATTGGGAATGGCCAGCATGGGTGGATCACCTGAAGGTCTGAGAGCCCTTCAGAGATGGGCTAACCCTTTGAGCCTCATAGCCACCTGGGAGGGAGGGGCTACTATCACCCCCATTTTCCAGAGGAGAAAACTGAGGCTCATGACTTGTCCAGGCTCACCTAGTTTAAATGTCTAAGGTGGGATTTGAATTCAGATCTTCCCGGCTCTTTTCAGTCCTCTATCCAGTGTGCCACTCAGCTGCCTGACAACAACTTCAGGGTCATCTGTTTCACTTTTGCTTCTGCAGGGCCTGAAGGTCATGTTTTTTAGGGTTTCTTCCTCATTGGATGGTCTGGTTCTCAGGAACAGCAGTGTAGAACAGGAAGATGGCTCTGCCAGCCCATTTCTTCCTGTCAGGTCCTGCTTCCCCATTTTATGGATGAGAGAATGCCAGAGGCTGCCAAGTCTGGGAGCCCTTTCTCTCTGCAGGACTGGGTGGTCATGGGCAGCCCCCCGTGCTTCTCTGTCTCATTGAGACAATGACATGTGTCTGTTGATGCTGGGATGGTGCTAGATTGTGGGCAACACCTTGTCAGCCATGAATTGTTAACACACATTATGCCCTCTGACCTTGCTGGTTCTGGACAGGAGAATGGGGAGAACCCTGGTTTGGGAGGAAAGTGGAGGACCAGAGTTCCAGTCCTGACTCACTCATTGGAATTAGTCCTGCATGATGCTGAGAAATGATTAGTATTACAATCTCCTGTTTTATCACAGTGGCCTGGGGTGATGGGTCCGCCAGGTAGGAAACCAGTGCCTTGCCCCAGGCCCACACAGCAGTGTGTGTGGGAGCCGCAAGTTGTCCAAACATCCTCTCTCACCCTGTGGCCTCTCCACAACGTCCCGGTCCTGAGCTCTGTGCTCCCACACTGCTCTTCTGTCAGTCTACATAAGGAGCGTTGGCAGTGCCTGTGCTGGTACTGCCATGGGTCCTGAGGAGCTGGGCAACCATCCCTGCCCTCAGGGAGCTTCTTAACTGAAGGAGTTGTAGTTTGCCTGCACTGTAACTCTAAATAATGGGATCATTAGTCAGGACAAATTAGTATCCTTTTTAATAGAACCATTAGATGAATGAATTATTTCCTCCTTGCCCCAGGACACCCTAGAACGTACCCACAATGACCCAGAGACTTTGGGCAAACAGTGACTAAACAGTCTTGTGTTGGGTTCAATGTTTAATCGTGACCTTTCTTCTCCTCAGGAATTCTTTGTTGCTTTGAGACTCGTGGCCTGTGCACAAAATGGACTGGATGTTTCCCTCAGTAGCCTTCATTTGACTGTCCCTCCACCTCGATTTGTAAGAAAAGTCATTTAAAATCTGCTTGCTGGGTGAAGCTGTGGGTGGTGGAGTTATCTCCCCTCTAGCACATTTTAGCCAAGTTATTCCCAAGGCTTGTGGGCTAGAACAGGAGCCTACTGTGTGTTCTGTCGAGTTGAGGCTGTGAGCTTAGGAGACTGGAAAAGGGGGAGAATCTTTCAGGGCCTTGGGTGGGTAAAAAAAAAAAAAAAACTTGGTCAGCAAAGTCATTTTCAAGTATGGCCATTTCTGTGGTGTATGTGGGTGCATGTGTGTGTGAGCGTGTGCAAGCGTGTTCCCATCCCAGTGCTCCAGTTGATAGCCCTTGCCTGGATGAAGGAAACCTAGGCTCTTTTGGGCTCAGGCTTCTAGTCTGGGTCAGGCTCTGGAGCGCTTGCATGCTTACCATCTCAGGACCACCCTTGAAAAGGGCAGAAGCCCAGGCCCCAGGAAGGGGGACAGACAAGGTGGTGCGTCCTCAGACCACAGCTTCCTCTCAGGACTGCCTGTCCACAGCTGGTCAGCAGGGACTGTTAACATGACCTTGGCCTTGTTGTGGCGAAGTCTAAGGGCCTGGCCAACTCCTGCTGTTAACCCTAGAATGTGGTTGTATTGAATACTTACTTGGAGTAAGCCAGTCACAAGGTGGGACTGGAAAATCATTTTGCATCTAGAGATTTGTTATCTATAGATTTTCATAAAGTCAGTTTTAATGGTCTCTAGCCTGTATTTCCACAGTGGTTGAGTGCAGTAGGTATTATCCTGTCAAAGTATTGGACTAGAATTTCTAAATCAGTAGAATGAGCTCTGAGGGCTTGGGTTTTTTTTTTTCATTATTATTTAGCTAAGCCTACAGTTTACAACAAAGTACTCTGCATTCACATATGCAAAAATGAAAAGGAATAATTCAGGGAATGTTTCAGATTTTGAAAGTTTTGACTTGACTACAAATACCCTCCTTGCTCCTCCTCCCTCCCATCCCCCTTTGCCTTAGCATGAGGATGTGCAAACAGACAAAAACTCAACATTGAAAAGCATCATGACTGTTTTCTGTTATAGCGTGAGTCAAGCAGCCCATTGCTTCTTAGTGGACCCCCATCCGCCGAGCTCCCATGGGCTGTCAAAGTAAGTGTCCTTGGGACCCTCTCAAGGTGGGGGAGGGGCCGTCCTCACAGCTCCTGCAGCGAGCCTTTGGCTTCCAGAGGACAGTTACTGTCCAGAAGCTTGGTTTTATATTTGGCTAATGAACCCCTGGGGCTTTCTGGGTCCAGTATTAAATGTCCAGCTGCTCTATTTGAGCTGTCCTGGTAACTGAACCCCTGGTTTAGACCTTTCTTTTTGTAAAATTAATGGGGCCAGACTGACCTGAGCCTTTGGCACTTTTAAGTCCTCAATTGGCCATTTTAAAGTGAAAATTTCTGGGGAAATAGAAGCCATTTGTTTTTCCGAAATGAATTTTTTACCAAGTAAGTATTAGTTGGGGCCATCAAATTGATTTTGTATCTCAAATATTCTTTTTTGGTCTTGGTAAAATATTTTTTAAAATCATTCTTGTATTTTTAGTTGGGTAGTTAATTTCAAATTAATTGAATTGACTAGATATGGGGTATTGGCAGTCTGTAAGGCCCTGGGTGTAAAGCTTTGACAAACTTGGGAAAATGAGGAACCACATTCTTTGTTCTTTTGCTCAGATGATATTTACATAGATTGACTTTCATGTTGCTAGATGGTGGGTTCAATTCATAGGTACAACAGGCATGTCCTGTTTAATGTGTAAGGCAGCAATTTCTTTTAATTTCAAAGAACTTGACAAGGCAGCGGTGTCCCTTGTCAGCTGTACTGCCTGGGTGAGGAGTCTCCCCTGGGCCTAGGCTCTTTCATTTTGAAACGATCCAGGCTATTTCCTTTGCACTGGCCATTTGTGGCTTTCTCCAGAAATGAAATGAGCTGTCAGGGGGGGTGTCACAGGCTGAGAACAGTTAGGACTTCTGGGAATCTCCAAGCATTCAATCACAACCATTGTTCTGGTCAATATAAAAATGGAATTTTTATATATTTTATGTAATTTTTTAAAAAATTGAATGACAGGCTTTTTTTCCCTATAACTCTTTGGTTAGAAAATCATTTTCTTTATATTATCTGTGATTTTAACCATCTTTAACCTTCATTCCTTTCTATATCGCAGTCAGAGGAGAAGGCCAAATATGATGCAATTTTTGACAGCCTTAACCCTGTGAGTGGATTATTATCTGGTGAGAAGGTGAAGCCGGTGCTGCTCAACTCCAAGCTGCCTGTAGATATCCTTGGGAGAGTAAGAATGTCTTCACAAGATCTGTCAAAATCAATAGAAAGCACTTTGCTTTGGGGTGTGGGAAGCACAGCTGTTGGTTTGTTAGTATTTGACCGTCATCAACCGTTAAATTTAAAATGTTGCCACGTTTAAATCCGCTTGCTTATTTTTCATGTTTTTATGTATTTTAATACCGTCTATTTCTTATTTTGAGATTTTCACAATCTGGCTTGGTTGTCGATAATTTCTGTATTCTCAGTATCCGTCAGGGTCATAACTAGTTTTTGTAGACAGGCCCGATCACCTGTGAACCTCCCAGGGAGCTCTCTTTCTGACTCATTGCACTGAACATTCATTGCCTAGGATTTGAAGATTTTCTTTTGAGTTTTTGATGTAGGGTTTATTCTAGTAGAGATTACTTTTAAGCAGCATTTTTGAACTAAATTCTCTAAATTGCTGTTAGTTTTTAAGGCGGTACTTATTAGGACGTTTCATAAAAATATTTCATATAGCAATTGCTATTTAAAAAAAAACCCGTTTTCTAATTGCTCCACTTCATGGTGTTAGGAGTTACTCACTTTGAATAAGTAATTAAATAGTTATAGAGCCTAGAGTTTTTCTCCAGGGCCTGGCTCACGAGCTCTGGGACCTCAGCTGGCCAAGCCACTTAACTCCTTGAGTCACGACTTTGGGGAAGATCACGCAGGATAGAGCTTGTAGGTGTGCTGCGTCCTCTAGACTTGTTAGCAGGCTCGTGATTAGTACTGGTTCACCAGTTGAGCTTTTGCAGTTTATGTATTTGATGTTGAATTGAGAGAGCCTAACTCCTTTTTGTGGGGTTTGTTTCAGGTTTGGGAGTTAAGTGATATTGACCATGATGGAATGCTGGACAGAGATGAGTTTGCTGTTGTAAGTACCTCTCCTGCTCCCTGCCATTGTGCGTTCACAGATGCAGGCTGGCGGGTACTCAGAGGCCCCTGGGCCAGCCCGTCATCTCGGTAGCTCCGTTCACATCTGGGTCCAGCGGTTTGAAGCCCTGAGCTGCCGCCTCTGCCCCCTCCCCCATGCTCTCCTGGCTCAGGCCTTGCTTCCTTCCTTTTTTTCCTTTTCCCCAAGTTGACACCTGCCTATACCCATTTCTCCCTTCAGCAGTTTTGCTGTCCCATTTGCCCACCAATCTGCATTTTCCAGCCAATCACTGCTTAGTGCTTATCCTGTTACAACTTATGCTTTTCTTCTTTCTGGGCTGGGGGGGGAAGGGCTGTGGTCAAACCTTCTTATGCTTTATGTACCTCTCATTTTTAGAAAAAGAAAGGAAAGAACCTTGCCTTCCCTTCTCCCCCCATTCCCTCACCTGCCCCACCGTAATCTGGAGGCCTTGCAAGTCCCCTGGTCCCACTGTAGAAATGCTAGAATGTAGCCAGAATGTAGCAATGTTCTTTTTGCCCTTGACCTTCACAGGTGCTCTGCCTGGGTACCCTGGTTCCAAGGGTGAGTGCTGACCATGATTGTTGAAGAAGAGGCTGAGGGAGGGAAGTTAGGCTGCAGCTTTAGGCCTACATCTTCTGTTTGTTTGGGAGTTTGGAAGTCCTGTGGTCCAAGGGTTCTCTCTGGACACCCAGGAGAGCCTTAAAACATGCCAAGCTTTGTGACGTTGAGCCAGAATACTCAGTAGAGATCGTGGGGTTTGTTTTAGTCATTTTGTTTAGTTTTTGCTTCATTTGTGACTCATCAGACCAATTTGTTTTGGCATTTTGGAAATGAAATAGGAACTCTTTTTTATTGAGATGGCCTTCATCAGAGTGTATCATCTGTCCTGGTTACTCTTGGATTTCAAGAGGTTTCAAATAAGTTTTTTTCCCCACTTACAGCACTGGCAGTCAGTCAGTCACTGAGCATTTATTAAATACCTTCTGTGTGCCAGGCGCCACACTGGGGACCCTTAAGGATACTTTGGTTTTGTAATACTGTGACTGCATTTCCAGTAGTGTATTCCTATGCTTGGATGGTTTCTCAGTCAGTAGATAAATGGTGTGGGATAGTTTTGGTTAAAAGAGACCACTTGTCAAGGGTGAAAATGTCCTAATCTAGTCCAATTCACTCATTCTATAGAAGGGGAAGCTGAAGTTCAGAAAGGGCAAGTGACTTGCTAAACGTGACTCAGTAAGGAGCAGAGCCGGGATTCAAACTTGAATTTTCTGACTCCCAGTTCAGGCGGCTCTGTTAGATCAAGGGGGCTCACTCTCTGAAACGTGTCCTCTCGACATGGAGCTCCCTGTATTGACACAGATCTCTGCTAGAAAGTGCCTCCAAGAGAAATGGTGATCTAGCCTTCCCCTGAACCTCTCCAAGGAGGGCAGTGCTTGCCAGCCTATGGAGACAGACCATTCTTCTTTGGGACAGCCTTCAAGGCCAGGCCCCTGATTTTGCGGATACAAACTGAGTCAAGCAGAGGGGAGCTGACAAAGCTAAGGAAGTGTCTGAGGCAGGATTGGAATTCAGGCCTTCCTCACTGTCTGATACACCACCTAGTTATCAGAAAGTTTTCCCTGATCTAGACAGAAAAATCTGCCCTTCTCCTCTTGCTACTGTTTGTATTTTCTAGAGCTGAGGAGAAGGAAGGAATGTGTTTCCTCCTTCACGTGACAGGCCTTCAAGTACTTGAAGAAAGATACAGCATGACCTTCTCCCCTACTATTTTTGTTCCATTGCCTTGGACCAGTACGTTTGTGGCACGATTCGAGGCCCTTCCCCAGCCACCTCCCCCTTCTGTGTTGTGGTTAAAAGGGGACTTTTTCTCTCCATTAGGGAAACTAGTTGAAGGGAAGGTTGATTATTAATCTCAACATTGTAACTTTCTCAAAGACACAGGTATAGCACTTTCAGAAATAAGATTGAGATGAGTTCAGGGAATGGGTGTTTAGGGCAATACCCTTAGGTTTTAGCTGAACAGACCCACTTGCCCAAGGTCATTCTGTATTGGAATCTCAGATCTTTGGACAGCCTACCCTTTTCTGGAACTGGAGGTGAACACTCGAGTGGCTTCCTCTAAAACATTGCCCGAGAAGTCCAGCTTCCGCCCCACCAAAGTCAGGTTGGAGTCCTGAGCAGCCCTTGTTTGGCCCAGGATACGGGGGATGGGGATGCCTTACAGGGGCCCTGTGCCCCTGGGATTGGCCATCACTCACTCACTCATTCAGGACTCTGGGGGCTGGAGATAGGAGTTGTATTTGCCTAAGTTAGTGCTTGGGAAGTCCTCTCTAGTGTGAGATTTGTCTGGAACTAGTTACTTTGTGTAAACTTTGAGATTAATTTACTGAATTACAGAAAAGAGAGACTAGCTTTTTTTTTCTCATTGTTTTGCTGCCTTGGTGTTGGGCGCTCATACAGCTGGCCAGTGCGTAGAACCGGATCGACCACATTCTGTCCTGCCAGTTCTCTTGGGGGAATGTCATTTCAGACCAGCTGCCTTTGGTTTCTGGTGGGCGTGGCTTTTTGGAGGGACTCACTTACCTTGTTTCACTGGATGAACTAAGCCAACTTTGACCCAAGAGCCTCCAATGCAGGATTTATATATTTAATTTGATAATTGCTTATTTTCTTGACCCATTTTCCAATTTTTGCTTTTCATGTATTTTAAAAAGTATTTTTAAAAGAGCCAGAATCTGTTATTTGTTTTTTTAAAGAATCCACTCATTGCCAGGCCACATCTTTTCTGTATCATAAAGATCATATGTTTGGAGCTGGGAAATACCTTAGGGGTCACCTGGCTCAGTCCCCTCATTTTACAGATGAGGAAAGTGAGACCCAGAGAGGCTCCTTGCCCCAAATCATACAAGTGATGATTGTGAGAGGCAGAATTTAAATTCAAGCCCTTTGGCTTCAGATTCAGAGGTCTTTCTCCTGTACCTAGATCTCCACAATGTGGCTCACATCTGTTCTTTTCTTTCCATAATGAATGACTGTTGATTAGGCACCTACTGTGTGCCAGTACTCTGCTAAGTGTGAGGGGGATACACCCATAAACCAATAAGACATTCTCCACTCTCAGGGAGTGTATGTTCTAATCAGGGAAGATAACACGTTAAGGGAACTGGAAAAGGTGGGAGGGGAGGGTGCCCTGCCCGGGGCAAGGGTCAAGGCTGACATCGAGGACACAGAGAAGTCCTGAGAGTGTGTTGGCCATGACTGGGGTCCCTCAGGAAATGACCATCTAGGCCAGAAGAGCAGGTGTTCAAAGTGGGGGGAGGGAGGCAGCTGGTGAGGAGCTGCTGTTTGTGAGGGTAGTTGTGGTCATAGGAACCAAGTGTGAGAGATGACCAGGTGCAGCTGATTGGTACTCCCAAACAGCCCTAACTGCCTTTACTCAAACTACTCATTGTAGATAGAATGTGTGAATTTATTTATTTATTTCCAGTTTTCTTGAGCTCATTTTAATTAATTATTGCCAGGTCTCTGGTCAAATTCCATGAGTTTGGTCCTTGTCTCCTCCCCCCCCCCCCCCCACTGTCTGCCCCATCCTTTTCTAAAACTACTACTTTTCTTTTTCAAAAAAAAATTTATTTTTAGTTTACAACATTCAATTCCACAAGCTTTTGAGTTTGAAATTTTATCCCCCTCCCTCTCCTCCCTCCTCCCCAAGAAGGCACGCATTCTGATATGAGCTCTACATATACATTCATATTATACATTTCCCATTACTCACGTTATAAAGAAGAATTAGAACCAATTGAATGAACCATGAGAAAGAAGAAACAAAACAAATGAGGCAGCAAATAGTCAGCTTTGGTCTGCATTCAGACACAGTAAGTCTTCTTTTTTTTGTCTTTAGATAATTTTTATTAATTTGTTTACTTTTAGTTTACAAGATTCAATTCCCCAATTCCTTGAGTTTCATATTTTGTCCCCCTCCCTCCCTTCCCCCCCATGGCGGCATACAGTCAAGTACAGGATCTGTAAATACTTGCACATTAGACGTTAGTCAGGTTATAAAGAAGGATAGTATCAGATGGAATGAACAATGGGAAAGAGGACATAAAACCAAACAAGAAAAGGAAAAAGATCAGGTAGTTTGCTTCAATCTGGATACAAACTCAGTTCTTTCTAGTTCTTTCTCTGGATATAGACTTTTCTCTCCATCATGAGTCTTTTGGGATTGACTTATATCACTGCATTGCTGAGAAGAGTCCAGTCTTTCAAAGTTGGTCGTCACACATACGTTGCAGACACAGTAATTCTTTCTCTGGATGTGGATAGCATTTTCCATCAATGAGCCTTTTGGACTTGTCTTAGAACTTTGCATTGCTGAGAAGAACCAGTTCTATCAGTCAGTCATCACACGTTGTGGCTGTAACTATGTACAGTGTTCTCCTGGTTCTGCTCCCCTCACTTAGCATCTGTTCATATAAATCTTTCCAAGTTTTTCTGAAGTCTGCCTGCTCATCATTTCTTTTTCTTTTTTTTTTTTGAGGGGCATTTGGGGTTAAGTGACTTGCCCAAGGTCACGGCTAGTAAGTGTTAAGTGTCTGAGGCCGGATTTGAACTCGGGTCCTCCTGACTCCAGAGCCGGTGCTGGTGCTCTATTCACTGTGCCACCTAGCCGCCCCTGCTCATCATTTCTTACAGCACAATAGTATTCTATTACATTCATATATCACAACTTGTTTCCCAGTTGATGAGCATCTTCTCAGTTTTCAATTCTTTGTCACCACAAATAAAACTACTACTTTTCATAGCAAAGTTTCCATTCCACTTTACCTTCTTCCCTTCCCCTTCCTAATCAGTTTATGTTATTGATGAATTTGTCTGTTTTTACATATGTCCATAGTGTTGTAGGACTGTGATAGATCTTGGAGGTCAGTGTTGATTCTAGTCCATTCATGTTTCCAGATGTGAAAACTGGCCCAGAGAAGGAAGTGACATGTAACAGAATTGGGAATGGAATGAGGGTGTCCCAGTTTGTCCAGACTCCACCCCCCTCCCATTTTCATTCTTTGTACTGCCCTTTACTTCCTTCATCAGTCAGCTCCCCAGCTAGAAAAGCCCCTTTTCCATCAGTCTAGAATTTTAATAGGTCTGGTTAATTACTGTTGTTGGTTTGGATTCCAGGCCTTAAATTGGTCTGGTTGTTTATTCATCCCTAGCTTTGCTTGAGCCTCTGGAGGACTCCAGAGCTCGATGCTAGGCCCTTTGGGAGCTTGTTCTGAAAGAGCTCATATTCCTTCAGTGGCCTCAGGATGCTCATTCTTGCTGCTATTTTCAGGGACGCTAGCTGGCATCAGTGATTGAATCCCCCAAGGGACAAGCTTCCAGCTCAGAGATTCAGAGAGGGGAACTAAGCACTCTCTGTTCAGTCAGCATTTCTGAAGTGCGTCTTTTGTGTGTTAATAAGAGATCACATTTCTCTCATTTTATGCCAGACTTTCCTCACTGTATAGGTAGCATTCCTGTTTTACAGATGAGTCAAGGAAGACACTGTGCTGAGGCCCAAGTTAGTCTTTATTAAGTGCTGGGTGCTGGGGGGGAAGGGAGAGGTAGGAGTGCCCTTCAAGATAGTTGCTCCCTTTCCCAAGCCTCAGTTAAGAGTTGACTTTGCTTTTCATTTATAGTCAGAAACAAGGTTTTGGGGCTCTTGCTAGTTAAATGTATAAGGGGGTCTGGTTAATATTGAAGTAGATTCCATTTGCTGTGGTGGAACATAAAGATATGAGGAGAAATTCTCTGAGCCTCCTTCTCTTTCTTTGTCCTTGGGTTAGACTAGAGTTCCAAGTCATAGAATATCAGAGCTGGAAGCCTCAAAGACGTCTGGGGTCTGACCTGGGGCTGACCTGGGGCATTCCCTCCCCTTGCCTGAGGCCCCTTACCTCGTGGGGGCTCCCACCACCAATCTCTGACCCTGTCTTGTTTGAAGGAACAGGGTTTGAGTAGAAGTATGAAATAAACCTCAGTGTTATTCACAATTTCAAGTTGGTCACGACTTTGGTGGAAAGTTTTTAAAATGTATTTTGAATTCATTTGTGAAGGAAAGCAACACATTCAGGCAATGTGAAATTAAAAAACATGTTCTTTAGCTTCCAAAAATTTTTGTTGTCCGTTGACAGCAGATGGCCAACTGTACTTTGTGTTTTCAGTACCCGCCTTTCCAGGAAATCGCTTCCATCTGTTGAGAGGAACGCTGACCTTTTGTGGTCCTTGCTAATCATTTCCCCTCATTCAGAGCCAGTCTTGTACTTCCCTATAAATTCTAAATGGTCTTTGAGTCATGAGTTTTTGAGTCTGATCTGTTTCTGTAACCCCAGGCTCAGTGGAGGCTGAGACAGAGCCAGGCCTCTTAGTGTGACTCGAAAACAGAAGTTTAATTCTTGAGGCCTTCCTAGGGAGGGGAGAGTTTTTGGTCTGGGCCAAAGGATTAAAAGCTAGCTTTTCTGGGTGTGGAAACCATGGTGTTTATCTCCGAATGTCAAGTGTTTCTGTTCGTGGGACCCTAATTCCTATCAGGCCTAAACGTATGCTTGGGGGGAAAAACAAATTTAACCTGGACAGTTTTGCATTATGTGAAAGAAATGAAATATAGAAACTACCAGACTAGTAAATGTAGCACAGACTGAGTGATTTTGCTAGAATGAAGGATATGACTGGGTCCTGCTGGTCTCAGATGGTCAACTGCCAACTGGGCGCCTTAGATCCGAGTAGGGACAGCAGAATGTCCACACCTCTGATCTGGACCACAAACAGCTTCCCAAGCCATTGAACTGTGACTCTGTACCTGCCAGAGTCTGGGGTGGGGAGTACAGTTGCAGGTGCTGGATTGGCAACCTTTATGTCTTTGGCTTTTAAAACTCCTTGGTAAAGGGGGCTGGAAAGTCCTGGAAAGTTCTGGGCTGCAACCGCAGGTTTGGCCAGGTCTTTAGGGACAGGGATGGGAGATGTATAGATTCTCTTCCTTTCCCCCTTGGGGCCATGTGAAGCATGAGGCTGGGTGCACACTTTAATTGGCCAGTTGCCTTGGTGCAGATGTTTTGGTGATAGGGAAATACTTGTCTTCAGCGGCCCAGGGAATCCCCCCAAAGAAGCCTCAAAACTCTCACCATGACTGGCTTACTAGTCCTCTCTTTAAAAAAAAAATTGATTTATTCATCCATCCATCCATTTATTTATTTGCATTTTAATATGCTTTATTTTAACATTCATTTAAGAAAATTTTCAAGTTCCTAATTTTCTTCCCAGCCCCTCTCCCACCTACTGAGAAGGCAAGCAATATATTGATTATATGTGTGAAGTCATGCAAAATATATTAGCCATGTTGTCAAAAAAAAATTTGCACTCAGTCTATCATTTCTATCTCTGGAGGTGCTTAGCGTTATAGCTACATCTTGTAACTAAGTCTTTCACAGTTGATCATCCTTAAAATGTTGCAGTTACTGTGTATCATGATCTCCTGGTTCTGCTCACTTTACATTGCATCAATTTGTGTAAGTCCTCAGATTTTTCTGTTTCTTTTTCTTTTCTTTTAACAAAAAAAGGTGTATTTTAAAATTTATTTCACTAAATGTTTTCCAGTTGTAGGTAAAAAAAAAATTTAATATTAATTTTTTTCAAATTTTGAGTTCCACATTCTCCTCTTTTCTCATCAACCCCTTGAAAAGGCAAACAGTATGATATTGATTACATATATGAAGTCAAGCAAAATATTTCCATGTTGGCCACGTTGCAAAAGAAAGCAAACACAAAAAAGAATGAGAAAAATAAAGTTAAAAATAAGTATGATTCAGTCTTCACTCAGAGTACACCATTTCTCTCTCTCTCTGAATATGGATAGCATTTTTCATCATGGGTCCTTTGGAATTTTCTTGGATCATTGTCTTGATTGGAAGAGCTAAGTCTTTTCACAGTTGACCATAGTTCCAATATTGCTGTTACTGTATACGATGTTCTTCTGATTCTGTTCACGTCACTTTGCATTAGGTCATACAAGTCTTCTAGGTTTTTCTGAAACCTTCCTGCTCATCACAGTTCCATCACACTTGAATGTCATAACTCATTCCACCATTTCCCAGTTGTTATGCATCCTCTAAGTTTCTAATTCTTTGCCACCACAAAGAGAGCTGCTAAAAATATTTTTGTACTTGTGGGTCCTTTTCCTTTTTTTGTGATCTCTTTGGGACGCAGACCTATCAGTGGTATTACTGGGTTGAACAGGTGCATACTTTGATTATCCCTTGGGCATAGTTCCAAATTGTTGTTCAGAATGTTTGGATTAATTTACAACTCCACCAGTAATACATTAGTGTCCCAATTTTCCCACATCCCTTGTCCAACGTTTGTCATTTTTCTTTTCTGTCATATTAACCAATCTGATAGGTGTGAGGTGGTGCCTCAGAATTGTTTTGTGTGTCTCTGATCAATAGTGATTTATAGCATTTTTCATATGATTATTGATAACTTTGATTTCTTCCTCTGAAGAAATCTGTTCATATCCTTTGACCATTTATATTCCTAATGATAGTAACATATCTTCCATTGACTCATCTCTTTTGAAGGCCATGTTTTTGGTATACTGTGCCCTGGAGAAAGAACCTGTGCCAATGTCCTTGCCTCCAGCCTTGGTGCCACCTTCAAAGAGAAAAATGGTCAGTACCTCAGCCTCCAAGCGGTCGATGCCTTCACTAGCACCTGCTAGGGATCCACGCCGAGCCTCACCTCCAGTAGGTGTCTTACCTGCCAGACCAGTGACACAGGTAATTGTGAAGCCATGCTCAAGGTCCTTGTTAACTAACTGCATGGCATTTATCCAACTGACTGAGGATGAATTTTGCCCAATTAGAGTGAGTGTTCACAGATCTGGCACTTATAGTACCACATCCCAGGATGTGCAGAAGACCATGTGCACCATCTGTCTCACACCTCATCCTCCCCACTAACCCAGCATGCTTGCCCTTGCTTAGCTCATGCTGCAGGAAGTTGTGTTTCTGTCTAGTCAACTCTTGATTATTTGTAGCCTAATGATCCGATTTTGGAGTTTGCCCTGGAGATTTAGTATTATTAATATGACTAATATTGACAGTTTTGTACAAGGCTTTAAGGTTTACAAAGTACTTTCCTTACACCAGCCCTGTGAGTTAGGGAGTCCAGATATTGTCATCCCAGTTGACAGGTGAAGCAACTGGGGCTCAGGGAAGGTACTCTGTCACAGTCTGGCAGCTTAGTAAATATGGAAACTGGGATTCAAGCTCTGGATTCTTGCCTGCCTGGGATAAATCCCCCTTCCCTTCCTTACAATCTAATTAAATCCAGTCTTCCTGGGTGAATGGAAGAAGTCAAGAAATGAAATTGGAATGAGTGAATCATTCAGCTCAAATCTGATAAAGAGGCAATGGAAGCTGCCTGTTAGAATTTGGGATCCTCTGAGAGTTTTATCTCTCCCTCCTTTCGCAGCCTGGGATCTTCTCTTCTCCTAGTGCTGTGAGCAATCAGAAGTAAAAAGGGAGCTGGTCTTAGATGCAGTTATTCTTTAAAGGGGTGGGGGCAGGGGTGGCATTGCCAGAAATCCATTCCTGCAGCACATTTTTCTTTAGCTCTGTTATTGTTGAAAGGTGCTTGTTTTGGTGTGGGCAGCCCTGGGAAGGGACTGAGTAGACAGTGCTCAGAACTCAGACAGCCCGGTGTGCTGGAGGAGGCGATGACCCAGGCTCGGGGCCCTTTTGCTGAGTAGTTCTTTGCTTTTTTCAGTGGGTCATATCACCTGCAGAAAAGGCAAAATATGATGAGATATTCCTGAAGACTGATAAGGACATGGACGGCTTTGTGTCTGGGTTTGAGGTTCGAGAGATTTTCCTCAAGACGGGATTGTCATCTGCCTTACTAGCACATATCTGGTAAGCATTTGTTTAAAGGCACACACCTACATGCAGGGGTTAGCCTCCTTTTATTTATCCTGCCCTCCCCTTTCTCCAGGCATCTGTGCTGGCAGGTCTGGGCCTGGGATGCCCACATGCCACCCTGGGCCTGCTGAGATCCTTCTTTCAAGGCCTCCTCCCTCCCTCCTGCCCTCCCCAATAAGGGCTTCTCCTGGACACTCAGCACTTTGTTGCTAGGGTATTTATACCTTATCTCTCCCTCCTATGTCTTACACTCCTGTCATTGTTGCTCAGCACGTGATCAGCTTTGTACTGGCCCTGGATTGATGTTTGAATCATGGTTGGAACACTTAGGAAAGAAACAGTTATTGTTTCAGGATTATTTTATGTTCAAACTGTAAAACTGAGCAGTGCCTCAGGGTGGTGGGTTGTGGATTGACCAGGAGTATCCAAGGCCAGCAGCTGAGAGAAGCCACAGCATCATTAGAATGTCATCTGAAAATGAAAAAGCCACATTCCTGTGGTTTTGTTCAATGTTTAATGGGACTTGAGCTCAGTGGAGGGAGGGAGCTGCCTCTCCCACATATATGCCCTGGGCCCATGGTATTTGAGCGTGGAACTGGGGGTGGGGTAGCCTGGGAACCTCCACCCTGTGGCATGCCCTTGGCCCAAAGGACTATGGTGTGCTGATTCTCTAGAGGCTAATGCAAGAATGGAGGAGGTTGAGAGTTCAGGATTCAGCAGATAATTTTTAAGTCTCCATTTGGCACATGAGGCAGCTAGGTGGTTCAATGGATACAGGGGAGGCCTGGAGTCAGGAAGACCTGAGTTCAGATCCAACCTCACGCAGTCACTGTCTTGTGACTCTGGGCAAGTCACTTAACTTCTGTTTACCTTAATCCACTGGAGAAGGGAGAGGCAAACTGCTCTATGATATTTGCGAAGAAAACCCCAAAAGGGTTAGGACTAAACAACACTTGGCACATAGTAGGTGCTTAACTTAATAAATGTTGATTGGCTGACATGCTGTTATGTACAAGTTACCATATTAGGCAGTGAGGACCCACAGATGAAAGCAGAGATGGACAGCACAGTCTCTGCTCTCAAGGAGCTGGCCACCCTGTGAAGAAGCTAACCCAACAGGGAAAGCCTAAAGACAAGAGGAGGTTGGAAGCTTGGTTGGTTTGTTATAGTGGTGGGGAAGGGGACAGCAGCCCAGGAGACCCAGGTGGACATACAGGGTACTGATGGAGCTCCTTGGGTCTTCAGAAGAGCGTTTCATCACTGCCTTTTCTCCCAGTGTCTTGTCTCTCTGTCCCTTCCCCACTCAGGCTCAGCATAGCTGCCCGGTCCTTGCAGGAGCCCAGCCCTCGAGAGGAGCAGTGGACCCCACACTGGCCATTTGGAGCCGTAATGGATCGAGGGCTTTCTGTCGTCATAGTCATTGGCTCTCATTTCTCCTCCACCTACTTGATTCTGTATCATTTTCTGTAGTTTTTCCCCTGTCTTCATGGATACCTCTTCTGAGTTATTTCTTTTTTTTTTAAATTAATTAATTTATTTTTAGTTCTCCACATTCATTTCCACAAGATTTTGAGTTACAATTTTTTCTCCCCATCTTTCCCCTACCCCCACCCCAAAATAGCAAGCCCACTGAATACCCCTTGCCTCAATCCATTCTCCCCTATATCCTCCCACATCACTCCCCTAACTTTCTGTCAGGGCAACACGGACCTCTATACCCCAATGCCCATACATCTTATGTCCCAGTTGGATGTAAAAAACACATTTTTTAAAAAACATTTGTTTTTAAAACTTTGAGTTCCATTTCTTTTCCCTTCCTCTCTCCTCACCTACCACCACTGGGAAGACAAGCGATTCAGTATAGGTTGTATATATGCAGTTACCAAAATCATTTCCATAGTTGTCATATTGTGAAAAACCAGCTATATTTCCCTCCATCCTATCCCGCTCCTGACTTATTCCATTTTCTCCTTTGACCCTATCTCTTTTCAAAAGTGTTTGCTTCTAACTACCCTCTCCCCCAATCTGCCCTCCCTTCTATCATCCCCGCTCCTATCCTCTAACCCCCTATTTTCCTGTAGGGTGAGATACCCAATTGAGTGGGTATGCTATTCCCTCCTTAAGCCAAATTCAATGTTCTATTCATTCCTTTTTACCTTCCTGTTCTTCCCCTCCGTTGTAACAGTTTTCTCTTGCCTCTTTTATATGAGATAATTTACCTCCTATCTATCTCCTCCTTTCTCCTCCCAATAAATTCCTCTCTCACCTCTTAATTTTATTTTTTAGATATCATCCCTTTATATTCAACTCATCCTGTGGCTTCTGTCTATGTATACATGAACATACATATGCCCACACTCACATATATATTTATGTACACATACAACCTCCTATACATACATACATATATACACACACACACACACACACACACACACACACCCACACACACAAACACACACATACACATATATATTCCTTTCAACTATCCTCATACTGAGAACAGTCTTATGAGTTACAATTATTGTTTTTCCATGTAGGAATGTAAATAATTCAACTTTGGTAAGTTCCTTATGATTTCTTTTCCCTGTTTACCTTCTCATATTTCTCTTGCTTCTTGTATTTGAAAGTCAAATTTTCTGTTCAGCTCTGGTTTTTTCATCATGAATGCTTGAAAATCCTCTATTTCATTGAATGACCATATTTTCCCCTGTAGCATTATACTCAGTTTTGCTGGGTAGGTGATTCTTGGTTTTAGTCCCAGCTCCTTTGACCTCTGGAATATCATATTCCAAGCTCTTCAATCCCTCAGTGTAGAAGCTGACAGATCCTGTGTTATCCTGATTGTGTTTCCACATAATTCAAATTCTTTCTTCTTGACTGCTTGTAATATTTTCTCTTTGATCTGGGAATTTAGGAACCTTGCTATAATGTTCCTAGTTTTCTTTTGGGGATCTTTTTCAAGAGGTGATCGGTGGATTCTTTCAACCTCTATTTTGCCCTCTGGTTGTAAAACATCAGGGCAATTTACCCTGAGAATTTCTTGAAGGATGATATCTAGGTTCTTTTTTTGATCATGGCTTTAAGGTAGTTCAATCATTTTTAAATTCTCTCTCCTGGATCTATCTTCCAGGTCAGTGGTTTTTCCCATGAGATATTTCACATTGCCTTCTATTTTTTTATTTGTTTGGAGCCGTTTAATAGTATCTTGATTTCTCATAAAGTCATTATTAGCCCATTTGCTCCAGTCTAATTCTGGAGGAATGATTCTCTTCAGTGAGCTTTTGAGATTCTTTTTCCATCTGGCAAATTTGGCTTTTTAAGGCATTCTTCTTCTCACTGGCTTTTTGAGCCTCTCTTGCCATTTGAGTTAGTCTAGTGTGTGTGTGTGTGTGTGTGTGTGTTTTGCTATTTGGAGGGCAGTTGGGGTTAAGTGACTTGTCCAGGGTCACCCAGCTAGTTTTTGTGTTAGGTGTCTGAGGCCAGATTTGAACTCAGGTCCTCCTGACCCCAGGACCTGTGCTCTATTCACTGCACCACCTAGCTGCCCCTAGAGTTAGTCTTATTTTTTTAAGTTTATTTTCTTCGGTGTATTTTTGGGTCTCCTTCAGCAGGCTGTTGACTTGCTTTTCACAGTTTTCTTGTATCATTCTCATTTCTCTTCCCAATTTTTCTTCCACTTCACTTACTTGATTTTCTTTTTCTTTCTTTTTTTTTTTTTTTAAGCAATGGGGGTTAAGTAACTTTTTCAATGTTGCACAGCCAGGTGTTTCTGGGTGGGTGCTAAGTGTCTGAGCCCGGATTCGATCCCCAGGTCATCCTGACAATGGAGCTGGTGATCTTACTCGCTTTGCTACCTGGCCGCCCCCTCTTATTTGATTTTCAAAATCCTTCCTGAGCTCCTCCATGGCCTGTAACCAATTCATATTTTTCTTGGAAACCTTTGATGCAGGACTTCTGACTTCGCTGTCTTCCTCTTGCTCCATGCCTTGATCCTTTTTGTCCCCCAAAAAAGGAATCTATGGTTTGATTACGTTTTCTGGGCTTGCTCATCTTACCAGTCAATTACTTGACTTTTGAGCTCTTCGCCATTGTAGGACTCTGCTTCCAGAGAGGAGAGCTTTGTCCCAAATTCCTGGGGTTTTTGCAGCTGCTGGAGCTATTAGTTGGGTGCCTTCTCTACAGCCCCCACACACTCTGGCTCACTGGTCACACACGCCAGGACCACCACCCAAGACCGCGATCCAAATCCAAGTAGATCAGAGCAAGAGCAATTACCCTCTGAGTGGTCACTTGGTCCCCCTGCACTCTGCAAGCCAGCTGCTCCTGAGACAGCCAAGCAATGGAGGCTATACAGCCGCCGACCGCGCTCTTAGTCCCTCTGTTCCCACAAAGTTCCACACTGACCTTTTACTTTCTTTTTGGCATTTATGGGTTGATAATTCTGGAAACCGCCACAGCTGCTGGTGATTCTGTCTCCTGAAGTCTGCTCTGGGCCAGCTGCTGGTCGGGCTGCCCTGGGGCCAGGAACCATACGGCTCAGCTCCCAGCTTGGTCTGATAGATCCTTTCTGTTGGCCTACCAGGCTTCTTTCAGTGGGAGCTTTGTTTCTCTTTGTCTCTTTGTGGGTTCTGTAGCTCTAAAATTTGTTTAGTCATATTTTTACATGTATTGGAAGTGATTGGAGGGGAGCCCACACCAAGTTTGTGCTTCTACTCTGCCATCTTGGCTCCACTCCCCCCCCTCCCCAAGTTATTATTTTTTACAGCACAGTAGTTTCCATTCATTCATATGCTGCAGTTTTTTCAGCCATGCCCTGGTGAAGGAGCGCCCATGTGCTCCAGGGTCGTGTCTCAGCTGCTCTTTTGGTAGATGAGGGCGCCAGGAGACGGCAAGTCCCAGCTCAAACCCTGCCCTCTACAAGAAGCCTTTCCCAGTTCCTCTAATTTCTAGTGCCTTCCCTCTGAATTATTTCCCATTTATCCTGTATATAGCTAGCTTTTTATCTATGTGTTTGCATGTTGTTTCCCCATTAGATTGTAAGCTCCCTGAAGGAATGGACTGTTTTTTGCCTCTTTTTGTATCCCCAGAATTTAGCACAGAGTAAGCACTTCATAAATGCTGACTGACTGGGGAACCGCTTCCTTCTCTTCCTTCCTGGGGAATCAGTCTAGGGATTAGGAATTTAGCGATTTGGCTGCAGCCCACAGGCAGTCTGTGCTGGTGGGCCTGCTTTCCTACAGTCTCTGCACTGGTCGTTCATTCTCTCTCTTTTAATCTTTGCCAGTTGCATGAATGTGAAATGAACCCTAAGTTCTTATCCCCTTCCTTATCTTAGTGACTTAGACACATTTTCTTGTGGTCATTGATAATCTGCATTCCTTTTCAGAATTGTTCATGTCCTTTCACCCTGTCAAGGGATCCCCCTTTGGGGAATGTTCTTAGCAGGTTTTTGTCATAAATATTTGATGTAGAGATTTTGTTTTCCCCATTTAACAGACAAACTAAGGTTTGTTTTTTTTTTTAAGCTAACTTAGATTTTAAAAACAGGTGTTCAGAGGATGAAAATGAGGATAATTGAGAATGTTTAAAGAGCCCAACATAGTCCTGTAGTAATGTCTATCGCAATAAAGCCCAGTATGCACTGAGACTGGAGAGGAAAGCTAAAGGCAGTTAGAAGTTTTGTTTTCTTTTGTTTTTTTAAAAAAAGGAGATCAAAGAAGTCTTTTACACTAAGGATAATGTAAAGGACAGGACAAAAATGGCTAGTTGGGGCCCAGGAGAGTAGGGAAGAGAAGAGGTTAGCAAGCGGCTGCCTCCTGGGGTCTAGGTGATCAGGCCCAGGGGATTCTACTTTCTTCCTTGTGAATGGGATCATGGAGGTGCTCTCAGTGAACTTTGGATGTTCCGTGAGCCATGAGGTTGAACACATACCCTTTTTTCTTTTTTTGCAAAAGGGAAGAGAATGAGGTATATAAACAGCATGGCAGTTAACTTGACTTAGAGTACCTGGAAAATTTTAGGATATATCATCAAGGGGATTGTCATTAAACATGTTGAAAGGAAATGGCGGCCAAGAGTGCCAGCATGGTTTCAAGAACAGGCTGTGCCAGAAGAACGTGATTTCTCACTCTTATGGGCTTTTATATTTATGTAGGAATTGTTTATCTGTATCTTCAGCAAAATACTTGATAGGGTTACTCATGTTACTTTTATGGATGAGAAGGAGAGATGTGGGCTGGATGATATGGGGATTTAGAATTGATTACCTTGATTTGATCTGAAGTGAAGTCGTTGGTAGATTGATGTGAACGTGGTACACCAGGGATCTTTGCTTGATCTTGGGTTTAACACTTTGATTATGACTGAAGATATCATAAAATAAGGAGGGATGGATAATATGTTGGGTGATAACAAGGCCTGAAAATATCTTAGGTAACTAGAGAATGTAGGCCTAAAGCTAGCAAATGGTATTTAACAGAGATACATGTAAAGACTGGGATTCAAACCTAGGTCCTTGTCTCCAAATCTAGCTTGCTTTTTAGCACACCCTGCTGGCATGCAAACCCCAGCCGTAGCCCTTGGGCTCACCTTTAGAGACCAGTGTGATATTGCCCCATCATTGATGCTTTGTACACCATTTGGTCAACCATCCCTGAAGCTGGAGCGTGGCAGAGTCTGTGGGGGATGAGGGCCTTTGGGAACAAACAGGACAGAGCAAGAGCCTGAGAAGACAGCTCTGGCCTGAAAGCATTCTCCTTGATGGTGAATCGGGAGGCACATGGAGGAGCTTTAGAGAACAAGGTGGCAGATAGCCAGTGCCAAAGAACATGGTGCGTAGAGCTTGTTTTCAGTGGTGTTCTCAGATGCCATCCACACTGTTGCTGCCCTGTTCCACTGTTTGGACGTCCCCGGACTTTCTCTCCAGTTGTTCTTTTCATTTTGGCTTGGCTTTTCTCGCAGTCCTTTAGCTGATGGGCTGTTGGCAAACTGAGCAGGCCTGGGGAGGTCTCTGACACCAGAGAGAAGCTGAAAGGTTGGAGCTTGAATGGTCAAGGATTCCTAGGGGGCAGGCAGAACCTGTCTTTATGCATGGAGGGGCTGAGGAGTCTGTTGTCAGACGGCAGGAACATCCTTGGGACCCAGTCTTTCCCCCAAACCTGAGGCTCAGAGCTCTTGATCGTGTGCACGTGCCTGGGGCCATCACCCAGAGAGATTAGATGCTTTGACATTTGATTGCTTTTGGTTTTCACACTGGAAGCCTGTTTGTTTCTTGCAAGAATCCATGAAGGAAGGCATAGGCTTATAAGGCTACCTTTAAATAAGTAATAGGCATGAACTATGTGAAAAGACCTTTTTCTGTGTAATTTGAGTGGAAGATATTGTAATGGACCAGATGAAGGACACAAATTCAGCAAATATTTATTAAGTTGTGCTGCTCCATCAGGCTGGGAAGTGAGGGCCATGTGACCCTGGTCCTGGAGGATCTTGGCATCCATCTCCCTGGGGGTGAGGGAGGAGGGGCATATCATGGTCCTGGGGAGGGAGGCAGAGACAGAGCAGAGCCCCATGCAGTGTGGGAGAGCTGGTCTTGAGTGTTAGGTGGGCCTGGAGCTGCGTTCCCTCCAGATGAAGAGAAGGGCCAAGGTGAGGAGGGAGCCTGGGAATTGCCTTCAAACTCCCCAGGCCACAGGTACTGGGAAGCAGGACATGGAAGGGGGAGACGGACAGGAGCTTTTTGCTTGAGTTGTCAGCATCCTCATCTGGGGAAGCTCATGCTGTTTTCCCTCTCTTGATTTGAACAGGGCACTGTGTGACACAAAGGACTGTGGGAAGCTTTCCAAGGAACAGTTTGCCCTAGCTTTTCACTTCATCAATCAGAAGTTAATCAAGGGCATCGATCCTCCTCAGATTCTTTCTGCTGAGATGATCCCACCATCAGACAGGGCCAGTTTGCAAAAGGTAAGAATTCACTTCCATAGGCCCCTCCTAGGTTCCGGGCACAGATCCAGTCACTATTGTAGGAAATTCACACAAGTTAGCTGAACATGGCCCTTAAGTGTAGATGAAGGCTGATTGGGCTGGACACTGGAGACAGCAAGCCTATCTCTGACCCACTCTCCAAACTTAGGTTCTAAGTAATGCCTCTGGACACGTCCAGCGGCCACACGCTACTGCTCTGTGTGTTGCAAGCCTGCTTCCTCATTCATTCAGCCAGCCTTCCATGTTCCTCAGATTGCTGGTTCCCCCAAGGCCATCCATGCATTTCAGGTGAGAATGGAAAGTCCAGGCTCAGACATTTGTGTGTCACATGAGTTCCTGGATTTCCATTGGCCTCTCCCCCTCATGCCACTTGGTGCTGTGCCCTCTTTCAGGCAGTCTGGAAACCCTTCTGAGCATAATGTGGGCCAGCCCTTGGCTTCTGATAGCATCCTAAAAGGATTTAGACAAGTTAGTCTTCTTCCTGCATTTGTTTTCCTTCTGAGGTCCAGCCACTCACCATCCCTGAGCCTTATAAGCCTCCCTGTTTGTCTCGATTCTCCTCCTCATAGATCTCTAGTGGAACAGGTGCTGTTAGATTACTGTATAAGGTGTCCGGTGAATTGTAAGGACTGTCTTTTAAGTGCTAATTACTGCTGTTTCGCACTAATTTAGCAAAACAGGCAAAAATTCTATTTTAACAAACTTGGTGGAACCTCCAAATTGCCTCTTTTCCAAATCCATTTTAAATGGAAATTCCCTAGAACAGCATGTTGAGGGGCTTCATTTACAGGCAGAGCAAGCCTCTGAACAGAGTGTTTATTTACAGAATCTAGGGATGTTCCTGGGTTTGGGGGCCAAGGGTGGGGTTGATTTGGGTTCCTGGGCTGTGAGCACGGTCCATGCTGCTGCTTTATCCACATTAATGCCTTTCCTAGAGTGGTCTGTCCAGGACCTTAGCACCAGCAGCAGCCATCATGGACTGCCTTTCTGTTACACTCTCCCTCCACCCACTCCCAGTCCTGTCTCATAAATATAGTTACAGTAGAAAGCAAACTATGAAACCAAACAATTTCCATTCACTCCATTGGAGACCTCATGGTGTATGGAATCACAGCTTTAGTACTGGAGGGGGCCTTGGAGATCATCTCATAAGCAACTTCTCTCCTCAGGGCTTGGAAGAAACAGCAGGTATGACAGCATAACCGTAGCTGGGGCTGGCTGAATGGTCACAGAGATTGGGAGAGGAAGTGCCCCAGGGCTGGAGAAGGGCCAGTACGGCCCTGCAAAGGAGTCTGCTAGCTGTAGGCCAGGGAGCTTGCTCTGGGACAGTGCTAGAGCAGGTCACTGACAAGATGGGGCAGGAGCCATGACTGCAAAGACCATCCTGCCCAGCTTCAGCCTGGCGGGGCGCTCCAGACTCCTGGATTCCTTTTGGCACTTGTTGACTGACCTAGCCAAAAGGGGTGCTTCCCTTTTGTGGCAGAGTTCTTGATAGAGTATCACATTCCCTTATGGAAATGCTGGAGGGAGCCAAGCAGAGGACAGTACAATAAAATGGATTCAGAAGTGGCCGAGTGGCCTGACTCCACGGTGGTCAGTGGCCTGGAGAGGCACAGATTGTGTGCTCCTGGGACTGACAGAATACATCAAGTTGGCAGAGGGGCAGTTTGGGGTGCAGGGTGGGCATGGCCAGCACACAGGGTGCCAGTGAGCGTCACACTGGAGCGTGGGACTGAGTCTCACAAAATGAAATTTCCTAGGATTCGATGTAGAAGACCTGCATTTGGGCACCTATTTTTTTGGGAGACATCTGAGATTTGTTGTGGCCCCCAAGCTCAGTAGGAATCAGAAGGGGCATGTGGCAACTTGGGCTGCATGCAAAGGGACCAAGCTTCGGGGAATAAGGACATGGTGCTGTCCTGAGCCCTGCCCTGCTCACATCCCATGAACCATTATGCTTAGCTCCAGGCACCAAGGTTTAAGGATGTCAGTAAGGTGGAGAGCATCTGGAGCAGGGCCTGGGGCCCATGACGGGTGAGCATAGGCTGGAGGCACTGGCCATGCTTAGCTTAGAGGAAGAGAAGCCTCAGGGACAACATGATCGTGTCTGAAGGGCCATCACAGACTAGGAGAGAGCAGACTGGCTTCTCTCCAGAGGGTGGAGCAAGGAATAATGGGGTCTGTTTCAGCTTCCCCAAGGCAGGGGGCCCTCACTGAGGAGTTGCCAGACTCCCCTTTGCAGGGCGGGGGGTCTTCCCACACAGGCCAGCACACCTACTGGTCAGCTGGGTTGTTGTGGTGATTCCCTTCATGCCGGCTGTGCACCAGGCGGCCACTGAGCTCCCGTCCAGCTTTTCACAGAAGAGATTCTGTGCTTAAATCCATTGCCCTCACTTTACAGACAAGGAAGCTGGGGCCCAGAGATGGTCACAGCTAAGAAGGGCTTTCCATTGCTTGGACCAGGGCCCTGTCAGTGGGAGGAGCCACCTTCAGTGATGCACATTTGAGTGTGCAGCTTAGTACCTGGGTTACCTTGGCCAAGTCACAGCCGGTAGAGGCCATGGTTTCCTCCTGGGTAAAATGAGGGTTTTGTACGGGGTGGTCTCTGTGGTATCCTCCAGTCTGACGCTGCCCTTGGGCACTTGCTTACTGGATTGATCATCACAGTGTAATTACACATTTCATTGACCAGGATACTCAATAACTGCTGGCCAACGTTAAAATGGAATTTTACCTGTTTTAGCTTACTTAGTCACTATATTTCCTAACCTAAAAATATCTGTGCAAATTTGTACATTCATTTGAGGTCTTTTGAGAATATCTATTTTCTCTGTGTATTCTGATTTTTAAAAAATGCTCCCTTTTTTCCAGCATTGCCTAACCTCTTTGTGATGTTTGCTTTCCTTTTTGTGTTTTTTCTAGTCTGGACCCTTTTCTCCCTTCTGCTGCCCTCTGCTTTGCACCTTTCTTGTACTCTCAGTTTCTTAACTCTCCTCTCTCTCTCAAGGTTAGTTTTACCTTATGCCTTTTCGACAACTTACTGTTGTTTTGGTTTATGGGGTTCTGTTCTGAAGTCTGAGGTTCCTCCCAGAGTGCCCCCAGCCAGGCCCCACTGAGGCTCTCCTGCATGGCATGTCCCTCACTGGCCTGGCCAGCGTGCCCTCTTTGCCTGGCTTGGCTTCCCCCAAGAACCTGCTAGGAGACACTAAAGTGGGTCTGCATGGGGAAAAATCATTTGAAAGAGAAAACATTGAGTCGCTCCTTCTCCTTTCTCCCTCTGAATGCCAAGATATCAGCGGGCTCACATTCACCTGAACATCCAGCTACATTCATAGATCTCCTATCATGTCCGGGCTACCTCTCTCAGGAGGTGTGTCCATTTATTTCCCTGCTGTGGCTTCAGAAGTTATAACCAGGAACAAGAACTGCAAATTATGGGGAGAAGGATTTAACTTGCTATTACTCAAGGAAATGGCCCAGTGGCATTGGGGCACCTTGGGAGGTAGTGAAAGTGCTTGAGTCTCTGTCAGGGTTGCTGTAGAGACAATGCTCAGTGGGCTCAGCTTACATGATCCAACTTTCACAATCAAAAATTCTGAGATTTGGTGGGGAAAGCTCCGAGGAGTCTCCTGCATTTCATTCTAAAGCACGGCTTCTGAGCATTTCCCACCCACAGGGCTCTCAGGGACGTTAGAGTGTGAAGCCACATCTGCCCTTGGTTCCACTCCAGCTGCTAGCAAGGAGGGCACACAGACTGAAGCCATGGGTGACGGGTCCCTTGTTCCAGGCCCCGGAGGCTTTGGCAGAAATGATTCTTGGTACATTGACAATTAGTGGGGGTCCAAGTCCTACCTTCCCAGCCCGGGACTTTGGCTTGGCCGGGGAGCTGGTGAGGCTCAAGTCACAAGGTGGAGGGAACTGGCCTCATCTTAAGGCTGTGTGACCTGGAGCTCATGGAGGAAATAGAGGGCCAGCCAGAAGCACTGGTGTGCCTCACGTGTGTTCAGACTATGAGTCAGTAGTAGACAGAGCTGCTGGCTCTGGGGGAGATGGGGAGTTTAGAGAAGACATGGCCTCACCCCTCCCAGAGCACAGAGTCTAGCAGGGATGGAAGGCACCACGTCACATCAGGCATTCAGTAGTGAGGGCTGAACAAAATGATATGTCAGGCTGTAGCAGCAAGCACCCTGGCCTCCTCAGGGTTTGCTGCTACCACAGGTTCTTGGATCTGCTTTGTTAAAGGAAAGCAACTCAAAATGGGTTAACAAGCTTACTTTAATCAGTCAGACATATATAGTTTACCTTGTTCAGGAGAAAAGGTCAGCACCCTGAACCTCAAAGTATACAGGCATAATTATCAAGACAGAAACATCAAGTAGACAGATTTCCAAACTGTCCAACCATTACATCCATACCCAGTCAACATCTGGGTTTCCACATTCTGGGTTTTTCAAAGCCGGGGGACTCTCAACAATGGCTTCCCAGAATTCAGATCAAATCACAGAACACTTCTCAAAGTGAGTCCCAAAACAAAGCTACACATCAGGGCTTATATAGCCTTCTCCTGGCTCAGAGAATGTAACAACCTTTTGGACCCACTGGCCAATCAAAAAGTATCAACTGAAAAACAAGCCTCCCACCCCAGTCTCCAGGTGCACTTTAGCCTAGGGGCAGGGAAGATCTTTAAATTTGCATTTCCATTACACTGGCCTGGGGGAAGCTTCCCGGGGTGGGATCAGAAAGACTTCATGAAGGAGGCAGCTGTTGAGTTGGACTTTTAGGGTGAATAATAATTGAACCAGCAAAGGGGGGAAGTGATACCAGTCTAGGCATACAGAAGAGTGTGAGCAAAGGCATGGAGGTGGGAAATCTCAGGACATGTTTGGGGATCACGGGGACTCTAGGTATAGATAAAGCTAGGAAGGCTGGGCAGCACCAGATGCCTCAGGACTAAGGTTGAACACAGTTGGGCACAATTCCATAGCCACTAATGGATTCTGAGCAGAGGCATCATGTGACATGCTGGCGTACATGGAAATGCTTGAAATATAGGCAGCAGGGCTTCTCTTGGAGTCACATTCTTGGAGTCAAATTTTAAAAACTTCTGGACCAAAAAAAAAAAAGCTTTATTTATCTTTAGGCCTTAAAGATCGAGATTTCATTGGCTTAGGGCCCTCCTGGGTGAGGAAACTTCCTTCAGTCATGCTGCTCAGCACCTTTTCTACTATTTCCAGGCTTGAGTGATGGCAACGGCCATTATCAGGACTGAAGTGTGGCAGAGTCAGGCCAGCTTGCTGAACCCCGGGACTTCCTTGGTTCTCATGCCTTGTACATGATAGGGACTTAATAAAAGCTAAATTTACTCACATATTCAGCCATCACAGCTTCCCCAAGTAGCCACAACAGACTGTTGTCAATCAGATCCAGAACTCTCAAGGACTTATGCCCTCCAAGACCATCTCACATGACCTCAGCCAACCCTTTAAGACATAGCCCTCTAGTCACAAAGTGGGCTGAGCCTGGGGTAGTATCCAGATCTGGGGCAACCCCAGGGAAAGCTGTGAAGGGCAGGCCCTGCGCCTGTTAATGACCAATTGCTCTGAAAGAATTTGAGAGCAAAGGGGTCACAGTTGAGGGTTAGGAGGGTGGCAGCGGTTTGTCACATGCCTACCACTTACTGAAGGAAGTGAGCTGGGGTCTGCTGGCAGGTGGGGAGAGCCTCTGTTTCATAAAATAAGTATTTTTTAATATAAGGAGGCCACCACAGAGCAAAAGTCAACCTGCTTTCCCTAGGACAAGGCTTCTTCACCTGTTCTCTGGCCTCCTTTGACATTTTGAGAACTGTAGCTCCAAAGAATTGGTTACCCTTGTATGGAATCCTACAGATTTTGTTTGATGCATTTAAAAACATGATTCCGAGAAGGGGTACCTGACTGACTAACTGCCTAAGGGCTTGGTGACACAAAAACATTGGGAACCCATGGCCTGGAGAATCAGGGTAGATGTGGGCGTGTTGTTTTCTTAGGGATTTAAGGTTGTCTTCGTTTTGTTGGTAATGAGTTTACTCCTCCTCCTAATCACACCACCTTGTGTTTGTCTTGTGCCTGTGATGTTATTTGTATAGATATTGTTTAATCTGACAACTAATAATACGTGTGTGTGTTCTGTTTTTAGAGCTTTGTAGGCTCGAGTCCAGTGGCCGATTTTTCTGCTATTAAGGAACTCGATTCCCTGAACAATGAAATAATGGATCTGCAGAGGTACGTGAAACAAGATAGCAGCAAGCTTCTTTCTTCTTTCTTCCTCTTCTGATGCCAGCTAAAGGTCTGGGAGGGCCCAGGCCCTCAGGGACCATTCCTCACCACCCTGCAGGGGAACCAGGCCCTCAGCATCATCCCTGCCTCGAGGAGAAGGAGACTGAGTGTAGCTGGTGGGCTCTCGGTTTCCGAGCCTTGTATTTCTTTTTGAACTTGATTTTTCTTGGCTTAGCAGGACACTGTTTCAAGAATATAGATTCAAATAGACAGGGCTGTTTTTTTTAAGACCAAGCACTAGAATGTAATACCTCCCTCTTCCCCCCAGTACAAGGGAGAAAAAGTGGTATTAGCTTCCCTTCTTGTGAAGAAGTGGTGTTGAAGGGAAGGGCCCAGTGTACTTGGGCTCACACTGCATTACTGTTGTCACACAGTCAGTCAGTCAGTCTTTTTTATTTTTTTTTAAGCAATTGGGGTTAAGTAACTTGCTCAAGGTTACACGGCCAGTTATTTCTGGCTGTGGCGCTAAGTATCTGAGCCTGGATTCGATCCCCAGGTCATCCCGACACTGGAGCCAGTGCTCTTACTCGCTGAGCCACCTGGCCGCCCTGAATATGGTCATTCAGTGGAATAGAGGACTTTCAAGCATTCTTTTGTTTTTTTTTTTTTAAGCAATTGGGGTTAAGTAACTTGCTCAAGGTTACACGGCCAGTTATTTCTAGGTGTGGTGCTAAGTATCAGAGCCTGGATTCGATCCCAGGTCATCCCGACTCTGGGGCTGGTGTTCTTACTCACTGCACCACCTGGCCGCCCCTCAGTCAGTCTTTTTTTAAGCACCTACTGTGCACCAGGCCTTGTGTTCAGCTACAGCTCCGCCTCCCCTAGGATGCTTCTGCTGAGGTCAGCAGTCACTGGGCTAACCTGCCTTAGGGTCCTGTGCCAGTTGTGCCTCTTCTATGGGGCAACCTAGAATTAGCTCCTTTGGAAAAGTTCATTGTTGATCAGTCTAGGCCTCTTGACCGGTCCTCATGTGACTGAGGGTGGGAGAGATCTGCAGGCTAAGTGGCCTAACTGGAGGAGAATTGGGCTTGATGTAGAGAGACAGCTCTAGGTAAAGAATGCTCCCTGCTCAGGCCCCATGCTGCCCTTTGAGCCAGGGTCCTCAAGCCAAGATGTCTGGGATGCTGCTGGGGTCTTTCCAGTGACGAGCCCTTTGTCCTGTTATGCACCCATCCATGCCTCTTCATTGCCATCACCCACTCAGTACAGCAAGAACCTCTAGTGGGCCGAGGTGGCAAGGGGTCGCCTTCCCTGCCTCACACACTGTCTCCTCTGGGCATTGACCAGTCCCATTGCAAGCTACTTCACTGCCTTTACTGATGAATGATTTCTCAGTGGCAGTTTAAATGGTGATTGTAGTACCCAAAGAAAACAGGTCATTAGTAATATTTTAATCATTGTTCTACATCTTACACAAACATATAACAATACACTGTTGTCACTCATCATGGCAGAGTGGAAAGGACAAGGGGTTTGGAGTTGGCAGGACTTGCTTCCAGTTCTAGCATTAACATGGATGTGACCTTGTTTATGTTACATATGAGGACTTGGTTTCCTCATATGTAAAATGAGATCTATTGGGGTGGCCAGGTAGCACAGCGAGTAAGAGCACCGGCTCCAGTGTGGGGATGACCTGGGGATCGAATCCGGGCTCAGACACTTAGCACCCACCCAGAAATAACTGGCCGTGTAACCTTGAGCAAGTTACTTAACCCTGATTGCTTTTAAAAAAATAAAAATGAGATCTTGTAGGGCCCCTCCTGTTGTGACCCAATGATAGCTTCAAGAAATGTAGACCCAGGCGGCTAGGTGATGCAGTGAGTAAAGCACCGGCCCCGGAGTCAGGCGGACCCGAGTTTGGTTCCAGCCTCAGACACTTAACACCCACACAAAAAAACTATCCGTATAACCTTGGGCAAGTTACTTAATCCCAGTTGCCTTCCAAAAGGCAAAAAAAAAGAAAAAGAAATGTAGACTCTCCTCACAGCACAATAGGCTTCTAGGTTCCTGGCTGCCCCCAGCTTTCTCCTTTGTGAAACCACAGATGGTTTGCCCTATTGAGAAGGTCACATTTCTCTAGTGCTTTCCTCAGTGGCCCTGGTGAGGAGATCCGTGTGGCAGGAATCATTATACCAATTTTTCGGAAGTTGAAATCTCTTAAGGAGCAGTAAAATGACTTGTCCTGTTTGGGAGACAGTTAATGTCCAGTCCACGATCCCCCTCAAATCCTCTCGCCAGCACCCCACCCTCCCATGCCCCCGTGCCACAGCCCTAGTGACCACCTGCAGCAAAACTCCCAATGCTGGGGCGGCGGGGGGCTGGCAGAGGACGGGGTGTGGGCAGATGATTGATGTGTGTGACTCGCTCTTGAGTGAACGTCATTTTCTGGAAAATCCCCTTTGAGCATTTGGAGGCTTTGATTCCATGACTTGACATGAAGGGAAATATTTTCACTGAGCTTTTGTGTTTCTGATCATTCTCATTTATTCTCATTCCCATCACCTGTCACCTTCATTAATGTCATCAACAGGCTTCTCTTCCCCTACTAAGTCAGGCTTATTCAACTCAAATCACTGTTAAGAGTGGCTGTGTTGGGGCCTTCAGTCTAATGGGTTTGGTGCAGACTGGTTTTCATTCCAGTGAATGATGGTTCTCCCTGCTCAGAAGCTGTGCTCAGTGACTCAGCCTTTTTCTTTCTGTCTTCCCTCTATCCCTCCATCCTTCCTCTCTTCCTTTCCTACATCCTCCTTTTCTCCCTCCCTCTGTTCTTCCTTCCCTCCCTCCTTTGTTCCCTTCTCCCTCCCTCCTTCCTCTGCATCCTCTCCTTATCTCCCTCCTTCCTACTCTCCTCTCCCTCCTTCCTTCCTTCCCCCTCTTCCTCGGGTTATTGATAAGAGAACTGTCTTGATACCAAGGAAGCTGATTTTTAGTAGTTGGGGACTGGGGTAGTCATTCATTTGAAGTCTGGCAAAAGTTTGCCTGTGCTGTGCTCACAGCCTAGTGTGTCAGTCAGATCAGGTACTTCCATCGAATTTAAACTGCAGTCCTCCTTCCTGTCCTTAGAATCATAGCCCATGGGCCCTTCTCCAGGAGGCAGCTTCCCCAGGGCTCCACTGGTCTGTAGCCCCCTCCTCATCTCCCCCACCCTCTGGCCTTCTGCACAAGCCTCCTGTTCTTGTCTCATTTACTGGGGTATATTTTTAGCTGCATGTGTACACTCTGATCCCCATGACAGGACTGCAGATTCTAAGACCTTTACTTTTATAAACCAAGCATCCTCCCCACTCTAGCTGTCAGTGTTTAATAGCTGCTAAATGCATTTGTTTTGTTTGCTTCCCAGGGGAAGGACCAGACTCACCTCTGCTTGGGCCCAAAGGGCAGCAGTCTTACCAGTAGGAAGCTTTGGGCTTTAAAAGACAGTTTCCTCACAACTGCCCAGTGAAGTGGAGAGGCCACAGGTTATTTCCATTTTACAGATGACGAAAATGAAATTCCCAGAAGGAACATGACCCCCAGCTACTAAATGTCAGAGCTGGGACTGAAACTTAGGACATCCCACACCAAGGCCAAGATGGGGCAGACTCAGCATTCTTAGGGGCAAGATGCAGAGAGACAGAGTGTCATGTCACTGTGAGGAAGGCGAGGTCCTCTGTGTGGGGAGGAGGGGAGTTCTCTGTTGCTGGATTTCTTCAGGCAGAGGTTATGGGATGGCCTGTGGGAAGGGCTGGAGAAGGGAATTCATGCTTCAGGTTGAGGCTGAACTAATGGGTGCTTTCCTGTTCTTTTTTTTCCCCAGAAAAATTAACTAATTAATTATCTACAAGCAGTTATCTCTGCTTTCCACTGTCTCCCCAATTGAGCACTTTTTTTAAAAGACCAGAACCTTTGTAACAGATGTGCATTGTCCAACAAAACCAATTCCCATGTTGGCCATTCTTGAAAATGGATGTCTGTCTCGTTCTGCATTTTAAATCCTTCATCTCTGCAAGAGTGCGTCATGTTTCACCCTCAGGCCTCTGGCCAAGTGCTTTATCATCGCTCTGATCAAAGTTCTCAGGTCTTTCAGAGTGGCTTCCCTATCTAATGTCATTATATCCGTGGTTCTGCTCACTTTGCCTCCATTTACATAGGTCTTCCTGGTTTCCCCTGGAACATTTGCCATTCAGTTCCTTTGTCCAGCAGTTTGTTTAGCTCCTCTCCCTCAGGTGGATGCCCCCTTGGGCTTTCAGTCTTGCAGTTTCACTACTGCAGAAGACCTGCTGTAAACCTTTGGGCACGGTGGATCTTTGCCTTCTTTCTTGGATCTCTCTGGGGGACAGGCCTAGTGTCACAGGTGTCAGAGGGGACACCCAGTTTGGGAACTTGTTAGGTACCATTCCAGATTACTCCCAGAGTGGTGGACCAGCAGTGTTTCAGCGTGCCTGTCATCCCACAGCCCCTCCAGCATTTGTCATTCTCCTCTTCAGTCATCTTTACTGAGGTGGAACCTCCAAGCTGCTCTAATGTGCATGTCTTTATTTATCAGTGATTTGGTTTGGGGGTTTTTTCCCTTCAGATGGTTGTGGATAGCTTAGTGACTACCTGTTTATATACTTCAGCAACATTTGTCTGTTAGGGAATGACTCTCCGTCCTACGATTTGAGTCAATTTCTTTTATTTCTTGGGTCACCCCGAGTGTGAATGCTAGCTCTGTTGGTGTCTGTGTCAGCTTGGGTAAACCCCTTTATGCTTCTGCACCTGTGTCCTCCTCTCTCCCATCCCTTCTGCCCTAAGCTCTAATCCTCCCATTCTTCCATGGAGTCCTTTAGGCAGGGCTGCTTAACAACCACTTGACCTAGATGTTGTAGTGGGAATCCCTTTTTGGGAATGGATTGGTCTGTGGCTCCTGAGGTCCTTCCAGCTCTAAAATTCTATGAATCTTTCACATTTTTGATAGAAATAGGGTACTGTAAGAAAGATCTCTCTTTTCTGTATGTGGTTCCCCCCCTCACCTCGAAAAAAAAGAATTATAAAACTTTAGAGTTAATCATCACTGGGGTTTGAAGAAGTAGACTCCATTTTGTCAATGAAGAAATTTAAGAATAATTATTCTTATAATTGACATGTAATAGTTTTATACAACACTCTGAGGTTTGCAAAGTTCTGTGCAGATGTCCTCTCATTTCATTCTCCCAAGAACCCTTGGAAACTGCTGCTGTTACGATCCCCATTTTATTGTCGAGGAAACAGGCAGGCAGAGGTAAATGATTTGCCCAGGGTCACCTAGCCAGTAAGTAGCCGAAGCTGCATTTGGAATCAGGTCTCTGTGCACTGTGGCCCTGCCCAGCCCTTGAATGCTCCTTTGTGGAATCTTATTTGAGCCTCATACAACTATGGGAGGTCAGGCCTATGGGCATTCTCCTTGTTTTCTCTCCTGTTCCCACCCCCTGCTAGTACCCATACCCCATCCCTCCCTGGCCTGCCTCATGTTGATTTTGAAGGCTTCTCTCATAGATGGGAAACCCCTTGAGGGCAGGCATGGTTTCTTTTTGCCTTTGTTTCCCCAGTTCTTAGCACAGTGCTTATGGATTAATTTCATGAAGGAAATGGAGACTTACCAAGATCAGATGAGCTACCTATGATTCCATAGTAACAAGCATTCAAGGAAGGGTATGAGTTCTACCAGGTCTCCCAGACCCAGGTCCTGAACTCTAGGCCTGCAGCCATGACTGAGGTTTTGAGTCTACGTACGTAGCTGGGAAGGTCTTGGTCCTTTGATAGCCAGAGAAGTCCAGGGAAGGAGCAGATAGTATAAGAAGAGGATGCCTTTGAGATCAGAAATTCGGTCCAGTCCACTCAGTATTAAGTACTGTCTCTGTCCCTGGTGCTGGGATCTCTCAGATGGTGTCTCTGTGTGTCCGTGTGTCCATTTGTGTGTGATGACTGAGATGAAGGAAGAGTCCCAGAGGGTGGCTCATTGCTTCTTCCTCTCTCCGTTCGTCCTTAAGAACATGAAGGATGAAACCCCCTCCTCTGTGGTGGTCATGTGCATTCTGCTAAGGCACCAGGTTGACTCTGCACTGCTTATTGCCACGTCATCCTCATTGCTTGGTATTTGGCACCTTAGTCCCTTGTCTCCTTGGTTGATGTGTTTAAAATAATCCTTTGTTAATCAGTTTGGTCATTTTAAATGAATGTGGCATGCGCATTCAGTGACCTTCATCATGTGGCATAGGAAACTGGACCATCCAGGACCCCCTAGTGCCCTCATCAGCAGGCTCTGAAGTCCCCAAGTTCATGGAGCCATCTGCCCCCAGCACCTGGTGACCTCTGATGAACTTTAAACTCAATTGGAAGGGTTTATTTTTGTATGGACATAATGGGGGCTGGGGGGTGTGGTGGGGAATTGTCCCTTAATGATTCTTTTGCATTAGTCAGGTAGCTTATGTTAGTCCAAAGGACTTAAGGGGTGGTCAATGAGAGTAGTTTCTTTACCAATATGAACATTTCAGGGGTCTCTGCCTCTATCAGGGTGGATCCTGACATATACCATTTCCTTCCATGACTCAGAGTTGGCTGGTAGCCAGGGCCAGAGACAGACTGGTCCTCAGGGAGCAAATTGTCTCTCATGGGGCTGGTTGGTGCCTAAGGATTTTCCAAGGCAGATCTTGTTAGAGGTCGGGCCCCAACAGAGTCCTGAGAGGTCATGCCACACCATTGTACTCCTCCACAGCAGAAGGGGGCCAGAGCCAGCTCTGGAATTCTGGGCAAGTTACCCTTTTTTTCTTATGAAAAGAGAGGGTTAAAGGTGGTGGTAAAGACAGTAGGATAAAGAACAGGCTGTGGTTTTCTCAGCTTCATTGGATGAACATTTGACTTGAATCCAAGGATGGGGAGTTCCTGGGCTGTGGGTTAAATTCACTGGGTCATTGGGAATAACAGGGGTTCCAGTACCAGGAGGAGATCATTGGTACTTCATAGTTACAAAAACACAGTAGGAATTTAAAAACCAAACAACTTGTTCTTGTGACTTCATTTGTATAGGGAGCTCTCAGGAAGAAACTTCCCCTACCAGTGCAGGTCAATGCCTCCCCTAGAGGAACCCAAAGTAATCTGTTCAGAAACAAAACCTTAGCCTTAAGTGGACTGTTGCTCAGCCATTCTCGGCACAGTGTCTGAAGGTAGGAGTTAACATCTGAGGCTGGTTGGGAGGTGAATCCCGTTGCAGTTTCTTTTCCTTACTGGCATCTCTTCGTAGACTGAGCCCTTTGGCATCTCAGATGGGTCTCAGTTTTGCTATAGTCATTAAGTTTGGAGGAGCCCAACTGGTTGATTCTTTAGATTGTCAAGTTATCAAAATTTATTCATTGCCTGTGGGAAGACAGTAGCCTCCAAGAACTTGACAAATGAAGCATTTATAAATATCTTGAGTTTCTTGGGAGAAAAAAAAGACAAGGAAACCAAAAAATTACATTTGGTTTGAGACTAGCAGTAATTCTCTTGCTGCCTTTCCCCCACTGTCATTTCTCCCGAATCCTCCCACTCACAATTGAAGCCTTCCGTGTAGCAAAGAAAGACATTTAAACCCCGCCAATGTGCACAGTTCCCAGGCTCTGGACACGTGGGCCTTCTGAGAAGAAGCCAGCATGTTTCATAACCATGATTCTAACAGTCACTCTGCTACTGCTTTGGTGACAAACAAGTTCCCTGGAATTTCTCTGAGCAAGAGGATGAGTGTATTGGGGAAAAGGGCCCTGAATTGAGGGTCAGAACACTGGGGTTCTGAGACCAGTTTCTGTCACTGACTTACTGTGTGGGCTTCTGCAAGTCAAATCAGCAAACATTTATTAAGCACCTGCTCTATGCCAGACCCTCTGCTAAGTGCTGGGGACACAAAGGCCAAACACGAGCCCTGCGCTCCAGGAGCTCACATGCAAACTGGCAGGTCTAAGTTCGATATTGACAGGATAATTGGAAATCATCACTAAGGTTAAGGAGGACAGCAGAGACCTCGCTGAGGCTAGTGGGAAGCCAGGAGGCAGAGAGGAGCGGGCGTGGGGAGAACTTCTCTGTCTCCTCTGCAGTAGGAGGGGATCAGACCAGCTGTTCTGATTTGAAGGACCCTTTCAGCTCAGATGCTCTCAGGTTCTCAGCCATATACATAGCTTTAGTTTACAGGAGAGCTTCAGTCCCCCTGCCCCTCAGACTGAGCTCACCTCCTACTTTACTAAGAAGATCGAGGCTTACCACTTCTCCCTCCCTCACAGAAGAATTGACTTTTCTTGTCCAGATTGACCCTCTCTGCTTGGGACCTTGATCCCATTCCCTCCTTTTACTTTCTTTATTGTGGGATTAGAGGGTCATGGAGCTGGAGCCAGAAAGGGCCAAACCACAAAATGTGGTATTTGAACCCGGTTCTCTGACTCCAGAGTCCAGTCTGACTCTACTTACCTTATTTGTTCCTTTTCCCTTGTCTGCTGCCTACAGACATAGCAAGATCTGTACATCCTCCAGCAACAACAATAATCATAATCATTATTAATTGTTATAAAGCTGTAGCCGAATATGTTGAAAGACTTATTGGAACCTTATAATCAAAGCTGAATGGGAAGAATAGGTTTAAAGCAAGTCACATGTGTAATACCCTTCATTAATATTGTATGAATTTTTCTGTTATGGTCTACTTTTGGAAACTCTAAAATAGATTGTAACAGAAAAACCCAGCTTCAGTTACCCCAAGGCAGCTATACAAAAATCAACACTTCCTCGCCGAATAGAAGGAAGACGATTCACAGATGTCCTTTAGTTTAGGGCACATGATGAGCACATCAAAAACCTGCAGAAACACCTTTGGAGTAAGCAGATGACATATTTACTAAGGAAGAGTAAAGACTGATAACAGGTACACACCTTTAGATCAATTGATCAGGCATTTTTTGATCAGATACCTACTATGTGCTGGGTACTGTGCTCAGCACTAAATCTGTCAGCTATGATGGAATTACCTCTGGATGGAGCCAATGAAATGCCCGGAGTTCAAGAATGGAATCAAAAAACCCTTTGTGAGTGACGTCTGCATGAACGCGGCTAAAAAGAAGCATTGGACAAATGGATGGGCCCTGTACATTTGTAGGTGGGAGTAGGGTGGCAATTCAGAACATGGTCATTGTTGTCAGAAATCACAAGAGGATTATCCCTAAGGGCTCTGGATTTAGTGATCAGTGTAGATGATGAAAGGAAATGGTAGGAACTGAATACACTGTTGTGGAACCGGACCATTCATACCTCCAGTTGTCCTCAGCTTCCTAGATATAATGTTGATCCATGAAAACTTAAGAGGAAGTTTTTCAAAGATGCTGTCTCAATATTTATAATACCAGACAACACAGAACAAGTGACCAGAATGGAGTCCGTGCATGAGAGATCAAAATGCTGTGGCAGCTGGATAAAATACGTGTCCTCTTCTCCCCCCCAGTCTTGTCTGCTGCTAGGCTCACACTGTGAGACTACAGAGGATGAGCTGCCATCCTAATGGGTGTTGTTGAGTTGTTTCAGTTGTATCTGATTCTTCTTGACCCCAGTTGGGGTCTTCTTGGCAAAGATAGTGAAGTGGTTTGCACTTTCCTCTCCAACTTATTTGACAGATGAGGAAGCTGAAGCAAACAGGGTAAAGTGACATACCCAGGGTCAACCAGCTTGTAAGTGTCTGAGGCTGGATTTGAACTCATGAAGAGCAGTCTTCCTGACTCTTAAGTGCGTGGTTGATGCATGGAACCACCTAGCTGCCATCCTAACACAGATTCAACTGTAGGAAAGAGTTGTTACATGTTTAGAGCGTTTAATGTATAAGAATAATAAAGTGGCAGCTTGTTACAGGACCATTTTTCTCAGACACTGGTGGAAAAAGGTGAGAAAGATAGAAGTAGCTGATGTTTACCCTGATGCTTTTAAGTTTTGCCAAGCCCTGTTCTCATGGGCCTGGGCCTCACAAGGCATTGTTACTAAAGGCTTTTGTAATCCTCGTTGTGCAGATGAAGAAACTGAGTCTTGGAGTGGCTAGCTCATTGGGCATCCCCTGTTAAGTATCAGAGGAGGTGTATTTGGACTTGTGTCTTTCTGACGACAAGCCCTGCCTTCTCATTTGGCTGTTCCAGGTTTCATTGACTCAGCTGTCTCCTGACATGATGGTTCTAGAGCTCCCCTCCTTTTCGTCCTACTCCCAGTCTCCATCCTCTCACACTTCCCTCCCCCCCATCCAAAAATCTTCATTCTTGATTTTTACGGTACATTTATGTCTTGCATTCATAGGATGTTGACCCCCAAGCTCAGGCTCCTTGCCATTGATTGTAATGTTAATGAGATAGGAGATCTCCCCTGCCCATTAATAGGCCTCTTGTGGAGCCCATTAAGGGAAGCTTGCTTAGGGGAAATTTTCTTGGAGGAAGGCTTTCCCACTTGCCTTGGTTAGACAGTTGGATCTATCTGTTGGTCTGTGCTAATTTCTCACAGAAGCCCTGTCTAGGTCTTTATTTCTCTGCTTGTATTTTTCTCTATTTTCCTTATTTGGATTTTCTCTGATGTTCAGGGTGCTGACTTTTCCCCTGAACTAGTGAATGTAATTAAAAAGGATTGTTGACATCTTGAAAATCTTTCTTAGTAAAGCAGATCTAAGAGCCTGTGCTAGCAGCCATCCTGGGGATGCCAGAGTGATTGCCGCCACACAGGGTCCTCAGAGTGTGCTTTACCTGGGCAGTGCAGGCTAACCTTCCACTTGAACCTAACCTAGATATAGATGGTATCTCTGCTCGTTGAGTGTTTAGTATGCTCAGTATGCACCTTAATTCTCCTGGCTAGAATCTTGCCTTTAACCTGTTTGCCTATGGCATGTTGGATAACATTAGAAACCTATCCCATCTTGCCATGCTCATATTTATAGGGTGTTCTTGGCTGAACCCTTGATGCCCCCAATATCACTCTTCTTGGAGATTTCATGTACATAACCAGAGGGAAATGTACACTTTTACACTAACATGTAAAAGGAACCAGAGAACATGTGTCATGTGCCTCTCTGCTTTCTTTTTGTGTTTAGTATTTTGGCAAGTCGTGGGGAGATGACATTATTAGCTAAAACAACAAACTTCCCCCACGCCCTTTCTGACTTCAGAATTTGGGGTTCTGATTTTATTGCTCGAGTGAAACTGCTCCCCATGATTATCAGTAATCTTTGTTGCTGGGTCTAATGACCTCTCCTTTGTGTTCATCCTCTCTGACCTCTGTACCTCACTGGGCACTGTTGGCCATCCCTCCTCCTCTGCAATTTTCTCTTCCCTTACTTTCCACAACAGGACTGTCTTCTGTGTCTCTTTCTACCCGACTAGGTCTTTTCACACTTTTTTGCCAGGTTACCCATTTTCCGTCCCTAAGTGTGGGTGTCCCTCACAGTTCTTTCTTTACACTTCTCTGTCATACTCTTTGTTCCCAGGGGTTCGATGATCTCCATGTAGATGACTCCCAAATGTCTATATGTAGCTTTAATGTCTCCTCAAATTGTCTTGCATCACTCTCTGGCTAGACTTCCCTTTTCAGTGTCCCATATTCATCATTTCCAAAGCAGAACTCATCATCTCCCCCATAAGCCTACCCTTTTCCCAAATACCTTTTCTTAAATCCTTCTCTTCATCCAGCTTTATAATCTTGAATTCACTCTTCCCTTTTCTTCAACCCTAAACCAAATAATCCCAAGTCTTGCTTATTCTGTTTTCACTTCACGTCAGTCACTTTCTAACCCCTCTGTGGTCTCTTCTCTAGTTCACACTCTTATTACTCTACTTTGCACCTCTCTCGAAGACGACTCTCAGCTTGGCCGCCCAAACTCCCATGGGATTGGCAGCTGGAGGTAGTGAAGATCCCACCTTCCTTCTCTGCTCTGCCTTGACTTCTCTCTCAAGAAGAATGACCAGCTCAGGAGTCCATATCCTTTCCCTTTCCTTCATCTCTCCTGGTTCCCTTCATGCCACTTGGTTGTGTTGGGAAATCGCCAGCTCTCTTAACCCTACTGGACTTCCTCTCTACCTCCTTACCAGCAGACTTCCCTGGTGAGTATGGTCAGCCCTTACCCTAATTTTTTTGGTGACTATTGTCTTCCCCCACTAGAATGTAAGTTCTTTGAGGGCAGGAACCAGCATGCTTTTATTTGCAGAAATAAGTGTTGAGTTAGGCTTAGTGTGGTACCTGGCACATAGTAAGCCCTTAATAAATGCACATGCTGTCTGTCTATCTGTCTACTACAAGCCTTTTGGTGTGATGGAAGACTTTCAGGCCTTGCCCCCCAGACCTCTGGACACTGTCTTCTTCCCTGCTGGTGCACCCTAAGGACCCTGGGCCTTGCCAGCTGAAGGAGTGTGAGCTCCTTGAGAGCAGAGGCTGACTCCCCCAGCTCTTAACCCCGCCCCTGACCTTAGTCCTTAGCAAATGCTTTTCCTTGAATTCATCTCCCCCTACCTGGACTGTCACAGTAGTTGGCTCATTAGTTTGCCTCCCTTTTATTAATCAGAGTATCGATTGTACCCCTCCCTCCTCCCCCTGCCATGTAAGTTCCCTGGTGGCAGGGCTGATTTGGGGTGTGTATCTTTGATACTTCCTAGCACAGGGCCTTGGCACACAGTAGATCTACTCACATTGCTGCAACCTAGTGTTCTTTTCACCATACTGGGCTTTCCCTCCTGCCTTGGAGATATAATTCTCCACACTGGATGATGACTTCTCTAGGGTCTCATTGCTAGACTGAAAGCTCCCAGGATGGTCAAGGTGAATTAGAATTGGGGATCTCTGATGATATGGCCCGGAGGCCGTGGCAGTGGCACCAGTGTCTTACAAAAAGAATCCTTTTTAAAATCATGATTCAGAAAATCCTGTTTGGGGCAATTTCATATTATGTAGAAGATAAGTTTCACCATAGGAGACTTCTTCCTTCTTGGCCCCAAATGAATTGATGCCATATCCTGGTTTTGTTCCAGCTCTGCCTTTCAGAAGAGTTGATAGATAAAAGACTGACTTACAAAGCAGGTAACTGTTTACAAAGAGGATGACTGACTTTACTGTAAATGACAAAGGGATTATCTGCTTTTTTAGCCTATTCAGCCTCCCTTGCGATGGTGAGCATCATTTGTACCTGTAAATTGGACTTTTTGTGTACCATTAACTCTGGGAAGGGGGCAGAGAGGAGGGAAGCTCCAGGGGAGAATCTGCTGGGCACCTAGAGGGTCATTGCTATTTGCAGAACAATCAGAAATTAGAGAGGAAGTCAGTGGGAAAATGTTTTCATCTTAGAACTTGATTTCTAGGGTAAGGTTTGTAGGAATCTTATCTCGTGCATAAATTGAGAAGGACCTCAATGGTAGGATGTGCTGAAATGTTATTTTTAATAATGACTCCTTAAGTTCAGATATCTTACAGTATTGCCATAACTTGTAAGAGAAATTCATATCACCCAGCCAGGAAGCATTCATTAAGCCGTTCCAGTGTCTAGAACACCACGTCAGGCTCTGGAGGAGACGCAGAGTGGAGACATGTCCTTGCCCCCGTAGAATTTGGTCTGGTAGAAGTATGTGACACAGATACCCACATGCCTAGAATACAGAATAATGCCTGGAAGGCACAAGCAGAAACAACATGCAGAGTTGGGCAGGATGGCCCAGGAGAGGAGGAGGAAGGGGCCTCAGGCAGCGGAGGTGGCTGGTCTTCCAGGCAGATGGAATGGTGTACACTAAGGCACCGAGGTGGGGAAGTGGGAGACATAGAGAATGTAGCAGGTTGGTTGGTGAGTGATGGCCTTTGTAGAATTTGAGCCTGGAAACATAGGGGGGAGCTAAAAGCTGGGGGCTGCTGGGATTGGACCGGTCCTTTGCTTAACCCTCAAATGTCTTCTCTGTCATGGTGTAGACTAGATCTGTGCACGGTAGGAAACCATTTCTGGTGACCTGACTGGACGTGAGCAAGCGTGCTGACCTTGTCTAGACCTCAGTTTCCTCATCTGCTTGGAGACAAAGAGCAGCAGAGTGGAAAAGTAAATGAGCCTGGGACCCAAGAGGCCCCAGAGGTTTGCCAGCCTCCCCACGTACAAAATCTCATTGAATACAGTTATCTCAGGGCCTTAGTTTTCCTATCACTCAATGGTCTAGGACCTCTTCTGTCTCACACCATGTGTGTGGTCCTGAGGGCCCTTGAGCACCGACATTCTGTCATCAAACATAAAGAGATGCTTAGAGTTCACTTGGTGATTTTGTGTCATAAACATTTTGTTTAGTTCTTGGGTATAAGAATTAAGCATTCATTCAGTTCAGTAATCATGTATTAATCACTGCCTGTGTGCCGGGCATGTGGTGCTGGGCTGTTGGAGAGACAGACTGAAAGAACGAAGGGGTTCCTCTCCTCAAGGAGCTTCCATTCTCCTGGGCTTATTGGGAAAAGGTACCTTGAGTGCAGGGAGGTGGGGGAGGGGGAAAGCACTGAGGGTCTCAGTGGCCTTTGGTTCATAATAAAGCCTTCAAAAAAGGACCAGTTGGATGCCTTTAAATTAGGTCACCTTGTACCTCTGGGTGGAGTCCACTGCCCTCCCCCCATGTGTAAACACATCCTTTGATTGAATCTCCTTCCTGTGACCTCCCTGATTTAACCTTGGCCTGGTCTTTGTTCTGGGCAGACCAGACCGGCAGCCTCAGCTCTTCACAGCCAGTCTTGCAGCGGGGTCTTGGGGGTGCACCTCTCCGCGGGGGCTTGTCTCTTGGCTCTTCACCTCCCCTTCAGGAACGATGTGACAGTGATCTGTGATGCCTGCCTTGCCATGTTTCCCTCCTTCATCCTCACCTGCCAGCAGGAATCATGGGGGGATGCCTCTTAGGGTTTTGGTGGGGGAGGGAAGGGTTTCTATGTGACTGTTCTGGATGTGCTGCAGCAGGACTGAAAATGCTCATCTTTTCAAACCAGGAATGAGGTGATTTCCTAGAGTGACCCCTAGAATTTGTGGGAATTTACCTATTTAGAGATTTTCCTATCTTCTTAGTGCAGTGTTGGTGGGGGTGGGAGAAAGCCCCTGGGTGGTTTGTGCACAATAAATAGATTGAGGGAAGGGCGAAGCTGCCGCAGGAGTGAAACAAATAGCCAGGGATGTTTAAAATCACCATGGCATCATCCTCCTGCTGATGAAGCGGTTAGCGGGGAACCTCGGCCATCTCTGAGCAGAGAATGCTAGGCAGAAAGCTTTGTTCAGAGGCTGGGCTTTAGTGGTCTTGTGTACATTGGCTGTAGATGCTCAGAATCGTGGGTTACTTCTTATTTCAGAGTAAAATTCAAGGGCAGAAAATAATGGAAATGGGTTAGCCATGTAATGGTCTCTTAACACTTTCATTGCTTTGAATCACTGCAGTTTGGGGTAGTATGATTGGGTCTGTTTTCAGATTTGAGTCCATAATGTGTTCAGTAACACAAGAAGAGTTAACAGGGGACAGACAGTTATTAAATGGAGCTGTTAGTCAATTTGAGGGGAAACCTACAGCCCTCATCACCAGCATTGTTTAAAGTCTGTCCTGCTACTCTCTGTCCTGACCCAGAGCGATACCACGTGCCTGCTAGTCACTGTACCCTTAGCTCCGGGGGTTTTCACTTCTTTTGGTTGGGCAGTCTGGAGGTGGTGTGAAAGCCATCCGAAGTTGGTTGTCTGGAAAGGCGGGATCTGGTCATTTTCCTCAGGATGGAAGGACAGAAGCTAAGCCTTTAAACTGGCTGGGGCTGACTTTGCGTTACTGAATCTGGCATTGTGTTTGAGGGGGTTCATTTAAAACCTGTCTCTGCACTGGGGATGGGTTAGTGAGCAGGGCTTTCCGAATCAGTGGGTGGCCTGTGCATCCAAAAGGGAGCAGAGGTACCAAGAGGTACAAGTCTGCTGCAGGCGAGATGATGATTTTTTTGGTTTAATGCCAACTAATAGTTTGCTGTGGGTTTTTTTTTTCATCAATGAAAACCCATATTCTTCAGTTCCCTTTTCCTCTTGATAACAGCTTAGTGCAATCATTCCTGATAGAATGAGCAGACAGCTCTTGGAATCTGGGTCTAAAATTAGCAGATGCAAACAAGCCTCTTTTAAAGGAGCAGGAACACGAGCCAGTGCTCTTCCCCAGCTGCTGGGCATCAGCCTCCTTCCTTGGGATTCTCAGGGTTAAGTGCCTGAGCTGGTGCAGCCCCGCCCTCTTCTTCCTCAGCATTTCTCATTAGACAAGAGTTCCATAGCAACAGTGAGATCACCCAAGCCTGAGTATTTCATTGATTATCTTTTTTCTCCTTCCCTTTTTTTAATCTCTTCTCTTTCCATTTAACCACATTTTAGAGAGCCCACTACTTTATAAAACCTGGTTTATGTAGATTTCCACTTCATTAATAGAGGAGGGTAGAAAAATCTGCCCTTTCTCTTGAAATTTAATGTGTCACCAACCATGTATTTGAAAGGCGATTCTGGATTCGGAGGGTGGATGACCATCCCGGCTGTAGCTGATGTTCTCAGATTCTCTTGCATTGTCTGCTGGTCTTCTAGGGAAAAGAACAGCGCGGAGCAAGATCTCAAGGAGAAGGAAGAACACATCAGACAGAGGAGCAGTGAGGTCCGGGTGAGTGCGGGGAGCCCGCGGAGGGCTTGGCAAAACACAACACAACGTAGCAGCTTCTCTGCGGCTAGACGGCTCTGTGTTCTGGTCTGAAAGGTGGTGTTCCTGTTGGCCAGTGTGTGTCAGGCTTTGCTCCTTCTGCCCCCCGTCTAGCCCCCATAGTCGTGTATACAGAGACAGCAGGTAGGTCATTCCAGGGAGCTTTTGGCTGTGTGTGGTGCAAATGTTGCCACATGCATACAATTTAACAGATCGAAGGAGGCTCAGAGCAGTCATCTTCCTTCTTTTCAAAGAGAAATTGATGGGAGTGACATCTTGTCCTTCCCTGCCCTGCCCCCAAGGCAGTATTTTCAAAGGATGCTGCTTTTCAAACTGCCTCCATCATGTAAGGAAAGGACCCTCTAGAATAATTACATGGAACCTTTTAAAATCAGCTGAGTCAGCCAGGATGCCTGCAACGAAGATCTCTTTTATGCCTGAGAAAGGGGAGGTTTTTCACTCATGTAGCATGTGAGGAGTTCCGTCTTATACAGACGTGTGTGTGTGTGTGTGTGTGTGTTTGCGCACCCACATTTGTTCCTTCTGGACAGGACTGTGGGGAGATCGGATAGTGCCATTTGGTTGGGTTATAGGCACCCATCTTACTTGGGGTTCCTCCTTACAAAAGGGGATGATGGATGGGCTCATGCTGAGAGTGCATGGGCAGCAACAATCTCTGGTGGTTTGTCCCTTCACACTCTGCTTTCCTTTCAGATGCTATACATTTTGGCCCTTTCTGTAGCTTGGCTCCCCCAGGGGATTCACAGTTTGGATGAGTGAGAGCTCTTACTGTTTCAAGTCACTGTGTGGGTGTTTATGTAGGACATCCCCCAGAGACTGTGGCCAGAGTGTGTTGATATGGGCTTATGGGGAGGGGGCATCTGTTTGTCTGGAGAGGTCATTGATGGCTTTGACTGGCACCTAAAGATGATTTAGAAATGAAGGTTCCCATCAGCATCTTTGTCTGCTTGGAGAAACCCCTGATGTGTTTTGTGGGAAGAGATAGAGAAAAGTCCCCGACATATGTGAGGGTGAAGTCATTTTCTAACATGCAGAAAAGACCTTAGGAAGGGAAGGAGCTCAAGGAAACCCTTTTCTGAAACGGGAGGAATTGCTGATCTCAGTACTGTCCATTTCTAAACTGAGACAAACACTGCAACAAAACCCATCCAAAGGTGGTTCGAGCCTTCCAGCCTGTTCTTCCCCTCTCCCTGTGGCTTGGGATGTGACTGTTTAGTAAAGATAAGGTCCTCCAGGATCCTGCTAGGGTGGCATAAAGAAGCCGGAGGGTGGGGACAGGGAGCTTGTTTTCTTGTCATCATAAAGGTGGCAGGTGTTTATTTTTAAACCTTAACTAGACAGTGCTCCATTTTTACCTGCTTGGCCAGCACCTCTGTGTATGTGGGTCTTCAGCTTTCTTATTCCCATGTGATTGACTGAGGAAGTTGAGATTCCAAATTGGGAGCTACGTGAAGTAGTTTGTACCTGGCTCCTCAGTAACAGTGGAGAAGAAGGGAGTCACCATCAGAAGAGCCGAACCGAGGCCTGGCTTAGGGCCTTTCATTACACAGAGCACAACACTGACACGGGTCCGAGCAGTCCTCTTTGGGAGGATGGAGGAGTGGCTGCCACACGTCACCTGCATGCCGCCTCACTCTGAACGGGACAGAAGCTCCAACTCCTGGCTCTGGAGGCAGCCCCCCCTCTGCTCCCTTGAGGGTGGTGGCCACAGAGCTGGACAAGCTGGCTCCCCAGCTTCCTGAGGCCCGGGGGATGCTTTGCTGGCCCCCAGCTTCCTGAGGCCTGGGGTGCACTGACTTCCCTGCTGTGCTGGGTGCCCTCTGAAGGTGCCCACCAGGAGACAGGAGCCACCTCTTCCTGCCAGTGTACATTAATTTGAACACACTGCACTGGGAGAGAAATGCAGGGCCTCAGTTAAGATTCTTGGAGCACATGCAACTGGGGTCACATGTCTGTAGCATGGAGGGAACAAGGGCTTCCCTTCAGTCTCCTTATGATCTGCCTCCTTTCCTTTGTCTGTGGGGCCAGGCAAAGGGCCTCTCCTGTGTCAATTCTGATTTTAAAAACTAAACATCAGTGATGTGAATAAGATGGAGGGGGACGGGGGCAGAGAAGAGAGAGCTGGAGGTGATGTGGTTCAGGAAGTGCGGGGGCATGGGTGGTCCTTTTCCTTTAGGGAAGGCCTCTTGCTTCCCTTCTGTCTCAGGAATCAGTCAGTGCATCATCAGGTCATTTTTGAGCCTTACTCACCTCCTCCCCCTTCTTCCCCTACTCCCCAGCTTCCCTTCCTCTCTTCTTCCCCTCTTCCTCTCCTTCCCAGCTTCCCTTCCTCCCATCTTCCCCTCCTCCCCAGCCTCCCTTCTTCCCCTCCTCCCCTCTTCCCCAGCTTCCCTTCTTCCCCTCTTTCCCTCCTCCCCAGCCTCTCCTCCTCTCCCCTCTTCTCCTCCTCCCCAGCTTCCCTTCCTCCCCTCTTCCCCTCCTCTCCTCCCTAGCCTCCCTTCCTTCCTGACTCCAGGCTGCCTCCTTCCACAGACACCCATGACTCCTCAGTTTCTGGCCATCTCTCTGCATTTGCCTGAGAAGCATCCATTGAACAAGCATGTCTGAAGGACCCGCTCTGCCCAGGGCAGTGTGCCCAGGGCACGTAGCAGGGTGTGTGAAGGCAGGAGGGAACTGACCCACAGACCAAGATAAAAGGCTGGCTGGTTGATGTGAAACAAACAGCTGTTACAGAACAGAATGGAGGAGGGCATAGGAAAAAGTGGGCTGAGAGCGAGGAGGAGGATGCCAGGGGAGCCTCTGTCTGAAAAGATCCTTAGGGGGGTTGGAGACAGACCCTGCCGACCCCCAGCAGCCCCCTCCAGACATCCTGAACATGCACCCCCACCCTGGTCTTTGCTCTCCTTGGGCCTTTGTGTCCTGCCTCCCCCCCTGCCCAGGTCATCACCGTTTTAATAATAATAAGAGCCCACATGTTGTGTACCAGACAAGTGATCCCCACAACAACCCTGGGAGGTCAGTGCTGTGATTATCCCCATTTTACAACTGAGGAAACTAAAGCAAAGGGAGATGAAGTGACTTGCCCAGGGTCACACAACTAGTAAGAGTGTGAAGCCGGACTTGAACTCAGGTCTTCTGACTCCAAGCCTGGCACTCTACCCACTGTAGTGCCACCTAATGACCAAGTCCTGCACATGGTCCTCGGCTCTGCCCTCTCTGCCTTGATGCTGCCCCCTCCCTCGGCCTCTCTGACTCTCCCTTTGGACCTTGTCTTTGGTAGTTCCTCTCGTAGACATTCCCCAGGGTTCTCCCCTGAGCTCTGTTTTCTTCTTTCTCTTTATTATCCCATTAGAGATCTCATCCTTTCTCATGACTTCATTGTGGGACCAATAGACATTGGATTAAGAAGGGAATTGGCCCCAGAACTATTGTAGACTTTTATGTGTGACCTTATACAAGTCACTTAACAAATCAAGTCAACAAGCAATTATTAGGCATTTACTGTGTACCAAGGCTCTATGTCAAGTGCTGCAAATACAAATACAAGCAAAAAGAAACACTCTTCTTGCCCTTGAGGAGCCTACATTCTAATGAGGGATTTGGAAACCAGGGGATAGGGCTGAAGGGACCCTGTGCAGGGGTGGAGGAGACGGAAATGCAGAGTCAGAGTGCAGCTTAGCTTGCTAAGGAATGAAGAAGCCAACGCCCATGGGAGGAAGGTGAGAGGAGCTCGTGGATCCCTGGCTCTGATGTTTCTTGAGGCTCTCTGTATCTCAGAAGCCTGCCGAGGCTTGGATTTCAGCTGCCTGAGCAGCTGGATCACTCTTCTGTCTTCACTGCGCCCCCACATCCGACTTCCCTAAAACTTGTCGTCCTCCCTCCCAGCATTCCTTGCTTTGCCAGAACTCTAACAAGAAGTTGGAAAGGCCTGGGTGAGATCCCAGCTTGGGACTGGGTGTGAAGTGCTCATGAGCCACATCCTGAGGCCAGCCCTTTCTTGTGGTGGATCTCCCACCATGGCCAGCCCTGTGCCATCTGACCCCCCCCGCCCCGGCGGCCTACGCGGGCTCCATCAGAATAGCAGCCGTGGGTTGACGGGTCGCCGTTGTCATTTATGATCCAGCTGGAGAGAGCCGTGCAGGCTGGTCCTGCCACGGCCCCCTGGGCAAGGGGTCCTTCCAGAGAGACGGCCTTGCCTGTTCTAGGGCGACTTTCACTTAAGAAGGCTGCTGGGCGCCAAGCCTCACTACTCTGAGTTCTCTGGGCTGCTGTGCCTGCTTTCCCAGCCCTTGCCACCTGTTGTGTTATGTGCTTGCCCCAGCCACACTCGTCTTGTGGCAGTCATGTGTAGTACACTGTCTTTGTGTAGCTCTCATTGTCTCGTGTGGACCTCGAGTGAGCAAGCAGCCCGTGAGCAGTGGCTGGGTTCTTGTTGAGAGAGGCAAGGAAGCCTGGGGGCTGGTGTCCGTGGTATTTCTGTGCATGGACTTGGAGCACCAGGCAAGCTCGGGTTAGTGACAGCAGAGCAGGACGGCCAGGGCACCGTGGGCAGGTTATTGTGAGACCTGAAAGAGGCCGCTGGTCAAGGCCCTTCATCTCTCCGGCTCATGTTCTCCTCTTCTCACACTCACTTAGCCCAGTCATGGACTCCTGAGGTCTGGGAACTCGTTCAATAGTTTGATAATGGTGTTTTAGCATAATTGGCTTCCTTTGTGATCCTGTTATGTTACATTTAAAAACCGTGATTCTGAGTCCAGGAGGCCACAGGCTTCACCCTCCTGAAAGGCCAGGGCCCTCCACCCATGTGCTCAGAATTCAGGTGTGCCCTTAGGACATCCAAGCAGCCGCACCTCGGGGGCAGAGGCCAGGAAGCATTTCTGTGCAGTGTTTTAAAAACTGAAACATATAAATCAGTCAGCTTTCTCCTAGAGGAAGAATGGAAATTGGCTTAAATCGGCCATCACAAGGTAGAGCCTCCCTGTTCATGTGCCTGGCTGAAGCAAGGCCCCGTGCTCACTGCCTTCTTTTGGGAGGTGAGAGCGCTCAGGGGTGCTGGTGTGTGTGCGCTGGCACTTTTATACAGACTGGTTTAGTTGAAGGGAAAGAATGAATGGTGGGTATGGAGTCAAGAGATTCAATAGACTCTGGGTTGAGTCCTGACTCCTTCCCTTATCCAGCTGTGCAGCTGCGGGTAAGTCAGTGAGTCAGCAGGCATCTAATTAATGCTTAATATGTGCCAGGCTCGTGCTATATGTTGAGAATAACAACAACAGAAAAGGCATAAACTTGGTTCTGGGCCTCAGTGGAAGAGACAGTGTACAAGTAGCTATGGGCATATAAAAATGATGCTCAGTGTCTGGAAGATGGGCACTAGCCCTCCCAGGGCCTGGCAGGAGGAGGCCTTTGAGTTGTCCTGAAGGAAACCCTGAAACCAGAAGGCAGAGGTGAGAACAGAGAGCATTCCAGGCATGAAGGTAAGCCAGTGCAAAGGCATGGGGGGATGGATCGAAGGTCAGCTGTATTACATAGTGAGGCCAAAAAGACTGCAAAGTGGGGAGGTGGGGGCCAGGACGGGAAGGGCACATGTAAATGCCAGGTAGCTGTCCAGAGTAGGTCCTGGAGGCCTTTACTAAGTAGGCAGATGGCGAGGTCAGAGCTGTGCTTTGGGAAGATCAGTTTGGAAGCTGAGTGGAGGGTGACCTGAGGGGCACAGACTTTGGCAGGGAGACCACTGAGGCAGGAGAGTCCAGATGCAGAGTGATGAGGGCCTGAACGAGGGCAGCAGCTGTGGGAGCAGAGAAGAGGGGTGGGGTTGTGTCAGGAAGGCAGAGACCCCAGCAGCTGTGTGATCTATTTGGGGTAAGAGTGATGAATAGGGGCGCCTGGGGGACACTCCGGAGACCAGGTCACTTCCTCTGCTCTGCTGGCCATGCCGTCTTCTGACTAAAGGAGAGGGTTGGTTTGCTGCTCCTTCTCCCTGCTTGGGCCATGCTGTGACTTTGTGAAAGGAAGCCAGTTTGGGCCCCAAGGCTTTCATGCACCAGCCACACCCCCGACAGGCCCTTCTTGTGATCCCTTTCAAACTAGTACATGCTGTTCCAGTTAAGGATGCATGTTGAACCTTAAGAACAGTAGCCTAACTTCCTTTTGGGAATGGCCCACAGAATGACTTTCCAAAATTTGCTGAATTCTCAGTGGCCCCCCGATTGACTGCATTAGGTGGTGATCTTTTTGTTACTTTTTCTGGATGTGAGGCTGATTTCCCTCAAACAGCATTTTCCTTTAAAGATTGCCAGTACCAGAAAGAACTCTGCCCTCCCTCCAGCAGGTTCATGGGGCTATTTTTACGGACTCCTTTTGCATCTTGGCACTGCAGAATCTGCAGCTTGGCTATTTTCATCCTAGTCATTCTCATTCTTTTGTGGTTGATGTCACAGGTGACCAAGCAGGGGATTGAGCTGGAAGAATTGGAGCAGAACAGGCCGGAGACCTACCTGGACCCTCTCCTCTGAGCCTCTGGGGGGAGGGGGGTACATTTGTCAGCCCTGAGGGTTAGAAACAGACTCAGGGGAGCAGTTTCCCAAGAGGTCACATTACTTTTACAGGAAGAGCCTGCTACCACCCATGGTCCATGCGGCTGGTTGCTAAGATAACTTGCTACACACAGACAGATCTGGGGAATGAAATGCATGCATCTGCTCTCTTTGCTTCACGTCAGGATCAGAGAATCTGTCCCAAAATAAGGAGGATTAAAAATAGTTAGAGGATATCATGATGTAGATACTGGTTTGGAAGTTTCCTTGCCATGTGTTGGGCTCCTGAATCATTTTGGAACAAAGTTGAATCTTTCCTGTTAGCACATGTTAGCACACTGACTTTTCTCAACAGATTTTGATTTTCTGTGGCTTCCCAGTTTCGGGTCTGTGTTCAGTAGGTGAAAATCCCCTGGACTTGGATTCATGTTAATTAATATTTGATGGGGGGTGGAAAAGATTCTTCCACTTTCAGGAAGAGGGACAGAAGATGTGCTAATTGTCCTAAGCTTTCATGTGACCCCTGGTTAGTCATCAGACTCACTTTCAGCTTTCTTAGATAACTAGGTTTTTTTTCCTCCCTTCCACTTGTTCCCGTGAAGTCCTGTGACAGTGTGTCACTGAGATGCTTCTCACTGCAGATGCAGCTGCTAGATCAAGGAGGGACACATCTGAGTGGGCTGAGGTCAATCGTGAGAGGGGGAGAGGTCTATGGAGAAATGTCCTCTTTGGTCCTGGGCCCATCTGGGCTTGTGGACTTAGTCCATGGACAAAGGGTGTGGGAGGGAAGGCTGCCATCAACACAGGCCAGTGTGTGGGCTCAGCCAGTTACCTTCTACCCACACAAAAGCGCCCTCTCAGTTTGGGTGGAAAAACACACGCACCTGTTTATTTCATAAAAAGGTTAGATGATTTTTCCAGGTTTTTGTTGGTTATTCTTCTACTTTGAATCGCTGACCATATTGGAACTTTTCTTTTATCTGTATGAAGGCAGAACAGTCACATCTGACATTTGAAAAACGTGTGTGTGTGTATTTTTGTATGTATATTTGTGTCAGTGTATATATCTATATCTGTATACATGTTAACATACATGCACATGCATATAGATTTGGATATCTTTTGTTATTACTTCTCTAATATTTGTCAGTATATTCTTCTTCCCAGAGAGCCTTCTCTTTTTTTTTGTAATTTATTTTTTTATTTTTTAGTTTACATCATTCATTTCCACAAGATTTTGAGTTACAAGTTTTCTCCCCATTTTTCCCTACCAACCACCCCAAAACAGCAAACCCACTGAATATCCCCTTCCCCAATCTTCTCTCTCCTATATCTTCCCCCATCCTCCCTCCGACTTTCCAGTAGGGCAAGATGGATCTCTATGCCCCAGTGCCTATATATCTTATTTTCCAGTTACATGTAAAATAATAATAATAATTATATATATTTTAAACATTTGATTTTAAGCCTTTGACTTCCAGATTCTTTCCCTACCTCCCTCGTCACCCACCCTTACTGGGAAGATAAGCAATTTAATATAGGTTGTATATGTGTAGCTATGCAAAACATTTCCATAGTAGATATATTGTGAAAGACTGACTATATTTTCCTCCATCCCATCCCACCCCCTACTTGTTCTATTCTCTACTTTGATCCTGGCCCTTTTCAAAAGTGGGTGCTTCCAACTTCCCCCACCCCAAGCCTGCCCTCCTTCCATCATCTCCCCTACTCTCCTGTAGAGTGAGATACTCTATTTGATATATATTCATTCTCTCCCTAAGCCAAATTAATTGATAATAAGGTTGACTCATTCCCTTTTGCCTTCCTCCATTGTAACAGTTGTCCCTTGCCTCTTCTATATGAGATAGTTTACCCCATTCTGTCTCTCCCCATCTCCTCTCATTATATTCCTCTCACCTCTTAATTTCACCTTTTAAGTATCATCCCTTCGTCTTCAACTGATCCTGTGGCCTCTGTCTATGTATACCTGTACACATATATACACACACTCACATATGTATTCATACACCCATATACCCTCCTATACAGACATATATATGTATGTATACATATATATATATACATTTCTGTTCCCTTCAACTATTCTCATACTGAGAAAAGTTTCATAAGTTATATATCGTTTTTCCATGTATGAATGTAAGTAGTTCAACTTTGATAAGTTCCTTATGATTTCTTTTCCCTGTTTACCTTCTCATGCTTCTCTTGCTTCTTGTATCTGAATGTCACATTTTCTATTCAACTTTGGTTTTTTCAGCAAGAATGCTTGAAAGTCTTCTATTCCATTGAATAACCATATTTTCCTCTGAAACATGATACTCAGTTTTGCTGGGTAGGTGATTCTTGGTTTTAGTCCCAGCTCCTTTGACCTCCGGAATATCATATTCCAAGCCCTTCGATCCCTCAGTGTAGAAGCTGCCAGATCCTGTGTTATCCTGATTGTGTTTCCACAATATTCAAATTGTTTCTTCCTGGCTGCTTGTAATAGTTTCTCCTTGATCTGGGAATTCCAGAACCTGGCTATAATATTCCTAGGAGTTTTCTTTTGGGGATCTTTTTCAAGAGGTGATTGGTGGATTCTTTCAAGCTCTCTTTTGCCCTCTGGTTCTAAAACATCAGGGCAATTTTCCTTGAGAATTTCTTGAAGGATGATTTCTAGGTTCTTTTTTTGATCATGGTTTCAGGTAGTCCAATAATTTTTAAATGATCTCTCCTGGATCTATTTTCCAAGTCAGTGGTTTTTCCAATGAGATATTTCACATTGCCTTCTATTTTTTCCTTTGTTTGGATCTGTTTAATAGTATCTTGGTTTCTCATAAAGTCACTACCTTCCATTTGCTCCAGTCTAATTCTGAAGGAATGATTCTCTTCAGTGAGCTTTTGAGATTCTTTTTCCATCTGGCAAATTCAGCTTTTTAAGGCATTCTTCTCCTCATTGCCTTTTTGAGCCTCTTTTGCCATTTGAGTTAGTCTATTTTTTAAGGTGCTATTTTCTTCAGTCAGGTTGTTGACTCTCATTTCGTAATTTTCTTGCATTGATCTTATTTCTCTTTCCAATTTTTCCTCCACTTCTCTTATTTGGTTTTCAGAATCCTTCTTAAGCTCCTCTATGGCATGTAAGCAACTTATTTTTTTCTTGGAAGCTTCTGGTGCGGGAGTTCTAACTTCACTGTCTTCCTCCTGTTCCATGCCCTGATCCTTTTTGTCCCCAAGAAAGGAATCCAGAGTCAGACTGCTGTATTTGCTTTGTTTCCTTTGTTTGCTCATGTTGCCACTCAATTACTTGACTTTTAAACTTTTTGCCACAGTAGAACTCTGCTACCAGAGGGAAGAGCTTTGTCCCAATTGCTGGGGTTTTCTCAGCTGCCAGAGCTATTAGTTGGGTGCCCTCTCTGAAGCCTCCACATGCTCTGGCAAACTGGTCACACACCCCAGGACCTCCATCCTAGACCTCAATCCACATCCAAGCAGGTTAAAGCAAGAGCGATTATCCTTCAGACTGGTCTCTTGATCCCCCTACAATCTACAGACCAGGAGCTCTTAAGCAGCCACGTGGCAGTGGCTGCACAGCATGGCCACAGTGCCTCAGCTGCTTCTCCGTCCAGGGAGTAAAGGCCTGACCACACTCCTGGAATCCCGGTTCCCAAAGTCCACACTGCACTGACCTCTCACTTTGTCCTTAGCATCTATGGGATGATAATTCTGGAAACTGCCACAGCTGCTGGTGATCTGAAGTCCCTCCAGCCAGCAGCTGGTTGTGGCCATCCTGAGGTTAAAACTTCGGGCTTGCGCAGGGCTGGGCTCAGCTCCCAGAGTGCTGCACTTGCCACATCTTGCCGGCCTGTTGGGCTGTCCTCAGCAGGAGGTTAGCTTCTCTGTCATTTTGTGGATTCTGTATCTCCAAAGTTTGTTCAGAGTCACCTTTTACATGAATTGGAGGAGGTGGGAGCGGGAGCTGCGCCCTCTTTTATTTTAAAAAAAATAATTTCCCTCAATTACACATAAAAAAAATTTTTGATGTTTTTAAACAAAGTTTTGAGTTCCAAATTTTATCCCTTCCTCCTTCCCTATCCCACTCCCTGAGATGGCAAGCCATCTGATATGTTATATATGTGCAATCATGTAAAGCATTTCCATGATTGTCGTTTTGTGCAAGACGACTTGAAAAAAAAAAAGAAAGCGAAAAATAGTATCTTTTAGTCTGTATTCAGGCAACATCAGTTCTTTCTCTCAGGGCAGATTTTTCATCATGAGCCCTTTGAGATTGTCTTGGATAATTGTGTTGCTGAGAAAAGCTAAGCCGTTCACAGTTCTTTGTTGTACAATGTTGCTGTTATTGTGTACAATGTTCTCCTGGTTCTGTTCACTTCACTTTGTATCAGTTCATGTAAGTCTTTCCAGGTTTTTCTGAAATCATCCTGCTCATCATTTTTTATAAAACAATACTCTTCCATTACATTCATACACCACAGCTTGTTCAGCCATTCCCCAAAACGAGCATCCCCTCGATTTCCAATTCTTTGACATCACAAAAAGAGCTGCTATAAATATTATTGTATAAGTAAGTCCTTTTTCTTTTCATCTCTTTTAACAGAGAGGAAAAAAAGGAAGGGAAAAACAGTTCACTGTATCACTGTATCACAGCACAATGAATAAGTTTGACTTCTGCAGAGTGTCTCTTATCCTGAGTCCTTCACTTCTGTAAAGAAGGAGGGAAGCACCTTCTCATCAATCGGTCAGCCAGCAAGTATTGTTTACACACTTTCTATGGTTCAGGCAGTGTGCTCCTGCTGAGGGTACAAGTACAATGAAAGAAAAGATCCGTGTGGGAGGAGCCGAGTACCTGGGGACACAAAGAAAGGCAACGCCAGGGCCTGCCTTCCAGAAGCTCACAGCCTCAGGAGGGGCACTCCTGCATCAGTCAGTACACATAAGGGAACTGTTGAGTCAGCAGAGGGTCCCCACAGTAGAAGCTCTAGCAGGTGGAAGGACCAGGAAAGGCCTTCTGCAGGAGGAATGTTGGAAGGGAGGAAGACCAAGGCCAGGCTCAGGCATTGTCGTTTAGGAGCATTCAGCTTTGATTTATTGGTGTTGGCCTTTCTCTTTATGTTGCCATCGTCACAGCATATGCTTTTTCCCTGGTTTTGCTCACTTCGTTTTGCATCAGTTTATAAAAGTCTTCCCCTGCTTTTCAGTGCTCACGATGTCTATTGTTTGTTACAGTGCAGTAACAGGTCATTATACTCCCATGCTGCACTTTGTTTAGCCATTCCCCAGGTGTTATGCAGGGACAGACCTGGACAAGTCACTGAACCCTATTTGCCTCAGTTTCCTCACCAGTAAAATGAGCTGGAGAATGAAATGGCAAACCACTCCAGTGTCCTGGCCAAGAAAGCCCCAAACGGGGTCATGGAGAGCCGGACACGACTGAAGCAGCTGAACACCAGCAGCAGTTGTCATTTAGCTCACTGCTTTATTTTGGAAAAGCAGATGTTACTCTGCCTAACATTTTTATGAAGCTGTTTTCCAATTTTTTGTGTGTGTCATAGGTCCATGGGATCAGCGCTCCAGAGCTAAAGGTGGGGGCTATTTCTGGCCTTTCTGCCTGTTTTTGTGAGGCAGTGAGTTGAGAATAGTTTTTACATTTCTTAACATCATAACACTTTATTTTAAAATCTAAGGACTATTTTTAGCTTGAGGGCTTTTCAAAAGCAGTTGGAGGGCCAGATTTGGCTCATGGGGGTACTTTGCTGACCTCTGCTCTAGAAACCTTAAGGGCCATCAGGTATAACCCACCCTTCTGCAGATGGGGAAGATGAGGCCCAGGGATGATGTGATTTGGCTGAGTCAGACAGGTGGTGTATTGGTGTATCAGAGGCGGGGTTTACACTCAAGTCTACTGACTCTAGCCTCAGTGCCCTTTCCCCTGCCTTATTGTGGCCAAAGAATTCATCACCAGATGGCCAGCCCCTTGGTGATATGTAGCTAGATGGTGCAGAGGGTACAGCACCAGGCCTGGAGTCAGGAAGACCCAAGTTATTCCTCAACTGTGACCAACTCTGCCATACCTCTCCCTGGTTCCAGTTCTCACATTGTTGGTCACCTGCCATTGTCTGTTGTGTCACCGGTGATTCTGATTCTCCTGAGATTGTCATGTGCTATGATGTCCAGCTGTAAGTCAGGGAGGAGCTTGGGGGGGGGGTGGTCACAGAAGGTGCCAGCTGATTTTCCCAGTAGAGTCTAATCTGCTCTTCTCTTATCAGCTCTGGGTCTGCGTAATTGACTGTCCGGAGGGCCGCTTCGATGGGGCTGCCCAGCTAGCCACGTGTCAAACAAATGTCTTCTTTATTCACTTGCCTTGTGGTTGATAATAGACACAGGGAAAACAAAGTGGATACATAGCAGACAGAAAGAATTAATGAAGACACTGGCAGTGTATCTTGGGACCTTGCTAAGCTTAGTCTCCCCAGCAACAAAGATTGCTGAGAACTTGCCTTGGGTAAAGATGAAGAAAAGACCTCTCTTTGGGTATTAAATGCTGTTCTTAAGCTTGTTATAACTCTGGGGTAGATTCAGTTGTGATCCGAGGGTGGGCAACTTTTGACTTTTTTGTGCTCTGTAATTGAACAAATGAATGTACTTTACTTATGATTGGAAACTAATCTCCATTTGAGAAGAGGGGCTTTGTGATGGACTAAATGAATGTAATGTCCAGGGGTGGAGTAGTACTTGATTGAATTACACTTGGTGAATGCTGTATTTTGAATTATGCTATATTTTGATTTTCTCTGTTCCTTGTCACTGAATTAGAGAGCAGCTATGCTGGTATTTTGAACCTTGTGAAGTTGCCTTTGCTTGGCATTACAATATTACAATGAAGACATTGAAATTGGAAAAGACTTCCAGGTTATGTAGACCAGCCTGACTTTTTCACTCCAGGAAGAAGCCTCAATCACCCAAAAGCCAAGTGGTTATCTATAACCCCGTTTTAGAGTCTTTGAGTGACTGTTAGTGGTACCTTTTAGTTTCTATCATTTTATAGATGTTGAATGTATCAGCAGTGGGCAAAGTTAAAGTATCAGAGTGGGTGAAACCATTTTCTAGATTAGGGGTGTGTGTGTGTGTGTGTGTGTGTGTGTGTGTGTGTGTGTCTGTCTGTCTGTCTGTGTCTGTGTCCATCTGTGTCCTGGGCCCCTTGGGGAGCCAGTCTGGGGAAGTGTAGGGTCCCTGCCTCAGAATCATATTCATTAATACATAAAGTATGTAGGATTACAAAGAAAACCATTTTCAGTGACATTGTTATCCAGATGTTTTCCTAAGTGTTCACAGATTGCTGGTTCTGAGCCTGTGTTCTACAGTGCTTATTACATGAAACCATCAGTTCTGGATTATTTAAATTGAGATGAGAAACATTTTTCTTTGCTTTTTAAACATGTTGTGGTTTAGGCCAGTGGGGAGAGAGCCCATGTAGAGGAGATGACATTTGGAAGACGCCTCGAAGACACTGGGGTTAGAATTGTCACGTCTGTTTTGTCTTTTCTTTGGGGCCCCCTCAAGCCTTTCTCCCTTGTCCTTCGGTGTCATGGAGGTGTCAAGGGGTTCTGGCCAGTTCAGACGGGCTGTGAAGCCTCGAGTGCCATTTTGGAGAGGTCTGTCACACCAAGGAGAGGCGATGGGGAGCGATTTCACAGCTAAAGCGCATTGACTAGGGCGCGGAGGATGGGAATCCCACAGGTGCAGGGAGGACGCCCAGCAGCACACTCCCCTCACTGCTTGCGGCATTAAGTGTGTTTGCTGTCCCACTCCTCAGCCCCCTGAGCTTTTCAGGTAGGTGTCTGCACCCCACCTAACCCCGAGTCAGGCTCTGTTCCCAGGAGACATCTGCGTGGAGTGGGGAGGAATGACCCAGCTCAGGGGACAGAGCCAGTTTGGCGCCACGGTCCTCATCACCTGCAGCATCGTTTAGCAGAGCAGCGGCCTTCTTGTCAGGTGTTCTTCCTGCCAGAGGAGGACAGCATCCTGCGTTTTGTTTTGCTTTAGGACCTTCAAGATGAAGTCAAGAGGGAGAGCTCCAACCTGCAGAAGCTGCAGGCCCAGAAGCAGGAGGTGCAGGAGGTCCTGAGTGGGCTCGATGAACAGAAGGCCACGCTGGAGGAGCAGCTGAACCACGTCAGGCAGCAGTGTGCCCGGGAGGCCCACCTGGTAAGGGGGGCTGGGAGCCCCAAGGGCCTGCCTCTGCTCCCTGTCCCCACCCTCATTCAGGACTCAGCTTCTGCCCCAGGGGCAGCTGGTGGTACCATTAGACTGCACCGGGAAGACCCGAGTTCAGATCCAGCCTCAGGCCCTTCCAGGCTGTGTGGCCCTGGGCAGGTCACATCAGCTCTGTCCCTCCTTCCCTGTAACAGCACCTACCTCCTAGGACTGTTGTGAGGATCAGGTGAGATGATGTTTGTAAAATGATTAGCACAGTAAATAAATAGCTCTTTTTTTCCCTCTTTCCTTCCTTTCTTCCCTCCTTCCCTCCTTTTCTCCTTCCCTCCCTCCCTTCCTCCCTTATCCCAACTTCCAGATTTCTTCTCTGAAAGCTGAATTAACAAGCCAGGAATCTCAGATCTCTACTTACGAAGAGGAGCTGACCAAGGCCCGAGAGGAGCTGAGCCGCCTGCAGCGTGAGACAGCTGAGCTGGAGGAGAGCGTGGAGGCAGGCAGGGCCCAGCTGGGCCCCCTGCAGCAGCATCTGCAGGAGTCGCAGCAGGAAGTCACCTCGGTAAGGCCTGGGCAATAGAGTCACTTGAAGGGGAAGGGAAGCTTCCTTTGAAGGCCTTAGGGAGGAGCTGGCCTCGGAGTTGGACTTGAAAGGCAACTTGGGCTTCTCTGAGGCAGGACTGAGTAATATGGAAGGTGTTTCAGGCAGGCGGCACAGCCTGGGCAAGGGTGCAGAGGTGGGAGAGGCAGGCTGCTCTGGCTCATGTCCTGCCCCCAGTCTCAATCTTTGTTTAGAACTGGGGCTGAGCATGTGGCTCCTCCCCTCTCCAAACCTCTGCTTCCTCATTGTAAAGTGAGTACAGGAACAGCTGATGGAGTGGTGTTCTGCTAGCTGTGAGCCTAAGATGGTTGATTCTGCAGAGGTCCTGACTCAGGGCCCTGCCCTCCAGGGTGAGGGGCTCCCACATCCTGACCCAGGTCTCAGGCTGCGTGTCTATGCTCCTCCCAGGCCCTGCCTGATGCTCACAATGGCTGTGAGGGAGGCTCGAAAACAGGGGTGGGGGCATGGGTGTTACTCACTTTTTTCCACCTGTGACTGTGATGGGGAAGCTCCCTGGCCGTATCATCGTCTCAGAAATAAAGCTCCAAGGAGACCAGTGAGAGCCAGCATTTCTGTGGCTTCCTGGGCCCGACGGCTCTGGGAGGCAGGGCTTGTGAAGGATATTTATCTCACTGCACCCATGAGGAGCCTGAGACTCAGGGAGGAAAAGAGGGGTCTGAAAGGCCACCCCCAGGGTTGTGGGCCAGTGTCCCTGGTGAACAAGGAAGGCTTGGGGCTGCCTCAGTGAGCGAAGCTCCACCCGTTAGGCAATGGGTTAAGCCCATGAGACTCTGAGCCCCACCACTGACCACTTCAGTTTGTGGTCAGTGGGACCAAGGCCCAGGAAGGGGAAGTCGTGTCCAAGGGCACATAACTATCAAGTATCAGAGAGACTTGAATCCAGGTTGAGTGGCTGGAGGATGGAGTGGCAGTGCCAGGCTGGAGGAGGTGCACAGGCCTGGTTCCGATGGCAAATGGGGGTAGGGCTCAGAGGAGAGACTTCTGAAAGCCGGGCCCTCACAGCCCCCACCCCAGCCCCAGGGCTGGACGTGTTTCAGCCAGGCAGGGAGGGAGCAGCTCTGGTTAGAGAGAAGTCGGCCATTGGGAGGTTTTCCTGTTGTCAGGAGCTGATGAGAGACGTTCTCAGGGAGCTTTCTTGCCCCTTCACTGCCATGTTTGGCACGTTGAGGTGAAGAAGAATACGGGAATCTTCAGGCTGTTCCTGGCCGAGGGGGGTGGCTTGTTTGTTTCGCTTTTCCATCCCTCGCTCATCCGGCCCTTGTGCCTTTCTTCTTCCTGGGATCCAGATGCAGGTCAGACTGACCGAGATGAAGGAGCTGGTCAGCCCCAGCAGTCAGGAGAGTTGGGTCAGGAGCTCCCACGGCAGCCTGGTCAACGGTGCTGCCGACTACTGTAGCCTCAGCAACAGCAGTAGTGAGACCGCCAACCTCCATGAGCACCTGGACACACCCAACACCCTGGAGACTGAGCCAGTGGTCCAGGAGTCTCCGGTGAGAGAGCGCCGTCCTGCTTGTGCCTCAGCCGTCATGTCTGGCCTGGCAAGCGTTTCCCAGAGCCCCTTGTGCACACAGTGCTGAGGCAAGCTCGGTGTAGGGAAGAGATCCTGCTAGGGCCAGCAAAGCTGCCCCCTGGGTCCTTAGGCTCACTGAGGTGAACGGGGGTGGGACGGGGCACAACTGCCTCTCACCATCACCCTCCTTCATCACTCACTCTTCTGTCTCCTGTTTGGTCTTGGCCACCTGGGAAGGAGACAAGACTGGCAGATGGGCACCATCGTGCAGAGGAGAAACAGGTCCACAACCTTGCCTGCTCAGAGCATGTCACTCACTCCCTGTGGCCTCCCCTCTTGTATCACCTGTTGGGGCCATTTAATTCTCTGGGCACTAATGATGCCACAAAATGGCCTGCAGTGGAGGCTGTGGGGGAGCCCCCAAGAGCTGGCAGAAACCCTCAGCACAGGTTAGCCTGAGCAGAGGGAGAAAAAATGGCAGGATGGTCTGCTGTGCCTGACGGCTCCAGGAGAGGTCACAGAGTCTGTCAAGCCCTACTCCCTCTAGGGGCACAGGAAGAGAAGCTTGTTGATGTTTCTGTCAGTGTGAGCTGTGGAGGGCCTTAGGGAGATGCCATTCATTTTGCCTTTCTGACAGGCCCAGAGTGACTCGTGCCCTTGGCCAGAGCTGCCCAGCACAGCTGTGGCTGTAGGCCACATGACTCCAAGCTTGCCCAGGACGTTTTCTCTGTTTGACACAGCCCTGCATCTGGCGCGTGGACGGGAATGATGTGGCTACAGTTAGGCCCACCAGGTCAAGGAAAGCAAGGACCCAGGCTCCTGCTACTGTCTGATGAGGGCATCAGACTCCTTTTTCAAACTTAATCCCTTTGTTTTCGAATCTTGTTTAGGTCAGAAGCAGTCCTGAAGTTCCTTCCTCCGAGGTAGCTGATGACAAGGAGGGGGAGACTCCCGCAGTAGCTGACAAAGTGAGTATGGGTCCCCCATTGCATCGGGGAAAGTGAGCTTCTGAATGGGGTCTTGGCTCCTCACTCGGCTTCCCAGGTGCCCCAGTGACTGCCCAGTATGGTTCCTAGTACAGCGGTCACACAGTCCCCAGCTGGCTGAAGGCCCCTTTGCCTCCCACAGAGCAGTGGCCTAAAGGCCTGGTGCCATAGGCTGCATTCACAGGCAAGATCTTTTACTTTCCTTTAGACCCCCACGGTTCTCAGCAGGTGAAGAAATCAGAGCCCTTTTGTTTTTCTAAACAACAGACATATCATAATATGCTTGCGATTTTAATTACCTTCATGCCAATCAGAACATGTTTGCTTTCCTTTCAAATACTTTTGAATATTTTCTAGGAAGATTTCTTTAATTTAGACTCGAGCTCCCTGTCTGATACAGCTGTGGAACCAAATCTGGATTTCTTCCAGTCAGACCCTTTCATTGGTCGTAAGTAGCTTCTTTTTGTGGGGGCCGAGGCCCCAGGCAAAAGTTTGTCACTTAACTGGATGGCCGGGATGGTTGTGGGATAGCTGTGCTGTATCCCCTTGGTGTAGTCGTGGAAATGTGGTTTCTCTTGGGTGCAAAGCACTGTGTTGTGGGTGCTGGGGGTACCAAGGTACAGAAAGAGCCCCTGGGCTCAGGAGACATCTGAGTTCCTGGGGTGGTGCTGGCTGCCCTGGGCCAAGTTCTCTCCATCCCTGGAGGTCTGCCTGCAGAGGCTGCAGTTGGTTAGGTTTGGCTCAGCCATGGGCAGCGCTCAGCTGGGGTGCCCTCTGGCTTGTTCCCCCTTATCCCCCTGAAGCCCTCCCTGCTCCTTTCTGCAGTGATCAGCCCCTGGGGGCTTCCAGAATGACCAGGAGGGCAGTATTTTGATGACTGCCTTTATTTTTGCTTCTAGGGGACCCTTTCAAGGATGATCCTTTTGGGAAAATAGGTCAGTACATGTTAACCCCGATGGTATCTGAAATTCTGCCTTATGTCAGTCTACAGTTTAACCTGGATTGGGGGGGGGGTGAGGTTTTGCGTGCATGTGTGTGCATGTGCATGTGTGTGTGTACACACACATGTGCTCTGGGGGGAGGGGAGAGGTGCTCTTCTTCCTCCTGGTTTTAAAACTGTCTCAGAGCTGCTGCTGTTGCCCTTCCCTTTAGGCAGATTGGTGGGTTCCAGCCAGTTTTCTGATTGAACAGTTAGCCTTTTCTTGAAGATAATGTTCATTAGCTAGTGTCATGGCTAGCATGGCAGCTTCATATGGAGGTTAAGCTGAGAGACTTTCAGAAGTCCCCCCTTCCCTGTGCCTTAATCGCATGGAGGGGAAGCAAAGGTGAGGAGGCCCAAGCAGTGATTAGGAAAGACAGATGTGCGAAGTAAGAAGGGAAGAATGAGAGGGGAGGGCAAGGAAACATTGGTGATGCCACTGCAAAAAAGTCTCAGTATTATTTGTCTGAGCTTAACCAAACATTTTGTATTAGAATCTTGGCATAACAAGTGTGAGAGTTGAGGGGGCATCACTTTAAAAGCTCTCATTGACTTCACAAGCCTTAAAATCACTCAGCTCTGGAAAAGAGTCCATGTCTTCTGGGAAAGATCTCAGCCCCAGCTGACATGATCTCCTGAGGTTCAGGCCTAAGCCCTGAAAGCTTCCACTGCCCTTCTTTAGCCTGCCTTGTGCCACTCTTGGGATTGCCATTGTTAGCAGTGACTGATGGGCAGTTGAGGTGTCCGACACAGACCATTGCCATCAGGGGCAGAGGCCGCCTCTTTGGAGTCGAACTCCTACTGCCACTCCCCCAGAGTTTGCCAGGTGGTCGGGTGGGAGATGCAGTCCTTCACTCAGATTATCCTGTTTTAGGTGGGCTCCCTGAAATCAACTGGGAGGAAATTTCATTGCATAGCAACCCTGCTGACATGTGTCCTTCGGCTTGATTTTACTTAGATCCGTTTGGAGGTGACCCCTTCAAAGGGTCAGACCCATTTGCTGCCGACTGTTTCTTCAAGCCGTCTGTGACTGATCTTTTTGCTTCCTCGGATCTTGACCCCTTCTCTGCAGCCAGCAGCGGCAGTGACCCCTCGGTAAATGGGAGGCGAGGGATGGAGTGAGAGCCTGTTCCATTGGACATGGACTCCCCCAAACTGTAAGAGTAGTAAATACCCACTATATCCCTCCAGTTAGGCCTGGAGCTTCTCACTGGGGATGGCCTTCAGAGCCCAAGTCTGGAACAGACCAAAAAAAGCAGCTTTATAGTCAGGCCTTGAATTTGGGCCATGTTCTCAGCCCGATTCCTGTGGCTTTGGCTGAATTTGGGCAGTTTTCCCAAAATCTAATGCTCCATAGAGGAGGTGCTGATAGCATGCTCCAGGTGCTAAAGGAAGTTCCCAGATGGGGGCTTTTCAAACATTTGGCACCAGGGCAGCACTGATAAGAGTGAGTGCCCCAGCTCCCTGAAAGCCACTTCGAAAGGGGCGATCATTATTAGGATGGGACACTTCTCCTCGACTTGGTTTCTCTGCTGCCCTGTCTCTTGAGCATGGCCTCCCGTTCAAGAGCAGCTTCCACGACATTGTTGGTTAGTTCTGGGGAGACCCCCCCCCCCCCAGAGCATGGCTGTAGAATGAAGGCCTTCCCAGCCACTGTATCTCACTGAATGGGGAAGAAACTACCACCTGTGGTAGTGGAGGAAAACCCAGCACTGCAGAGGAAAGGCAGTGCCCTTCTAATCCCAGCTGGAGTAGCATTGGTGCCCCCTGCTTACCACAGGAGGCACCCATCCTACAGGCCATCCCAGTGACTACCCACCAAGCTCTTTCTCCTCAGAGAGTTGACATTTGAGCTGTACTTAAAGCCAGGTGTTCCTTGAGTTTGGTCAGCTTGGTGGGGACAAAGGAAGAGAGAATTGTTTGGGCTGGTTGGATGTTTTCATTCAGTTGTCTTCCCCAAAAGTCGTTTTTAAAAGTCAAACTGATAGAATTACTTCTTCCGTGTTGCCCTGTAGCTCAGGGTGGCATCTGGGATGTTGTTCAGGTCTGCCATCCTTGGCAAGACAATGAAAGGCTTCACCTGTGGTATGAGTGACTCTTGTTTCATCGTGTGCGGTTCTGGCCACCATGTTTTCAGTGAGGCGTTGACAAGCTCGATCCCATTCAGAGGAAGGGGGCTGGGAGTGAGAAAGACTTGGCAGGACTGGGGTTTGAAGGGCCATCTAGTAAAAGAGGGCCTTCTCTGCTGGCTGGAAGTTACAGGCAAGCAGAGCTTGGCTCATTTCACATGGAAAATTTCCTAACCATAAGCCTTGTCCTTCACTGAATGGGAGATGTTTAAGCAGAGGCTGCATCCAATTCAGCTGAACAGACATTATGACCCTTTGGTGTGCAGAGCCCTGAGAGAAGGCCAGGCTGTCATTCCAGGGCTGTATTTTAAAGGAGAGAGGTGGATGCGGAGTGCTTTCCCAAAATCTCACAGGCCACTTTTTACCCTTGGAAAACACTTAATTGAATCTTGTAACAGGAAGGGAGCTTTCTTCCCAGCCTTCATCCAAAGCCTCCTTCTTGGAATTCCCCTGTAACGAGGAAATAGGATTGGGCACTAGCTCTGCCCCTTCCAGGGGTCCCATAAAAAGCAGTGTTCTGGACCTCTCTGCTCAAGCAGCCCCTGCCTTGGCGCAGCCATTCCGATCACCAGGAGGTGCTAAGTCCCCCGAGGGAGCTGTAATCTCTTCATCATCTTCTAGGGATTTCTTGTCCATCCAGGGCCCCCAAGATCTTGTGTCCTCTGACCATCCCTCTGCTCACCCATCCTCCAGCCCCTCCTCTGTGTGCCTGATGCGATAGCTGTTAGCCCCCAGCTCATGCAGTACAAGGCAGCATGTACACGCCTGCCATGCCCTTTGGGTCATGGGGAAGTCTACATATGGAGCACAAGTTCTCCCTCCCTGTAGTCAGTTCTGATCTAATTGGACCAGATTTACTCAGTGATCCCCCTTCTGTCCTCTGGGGCCAGGGGAACAGAACTGTTTCCTTTTCCACCAGATAGCCCCTGGGGTATGTGAAGGCAGTGTCTCCAACCACGTCTGCTCCTCTCTGGATTAAACATCTCCTGTCACTCACGCTGGCTCCCACCCTGTGACACAATGTCTGGTATTTTCTACCAGAATGACCAGTTTAGGCTGATGTTCCCTTTCTGAGTACACCAAGCCCTGGAGGCTGGTGGGCATGGCTGCCTGAGAGAGAGGCAGCCTCATCGTGGGCCTGCTCAGTAGTGGGGGCCTTCTGGAGGTGCTACAGCCTAGAAGGGAAGAGATCTGGCAGGGCCCTGCAGGAGATACCCATTCAGTGGAGCCTCAGTCCTTCCTATCTGCTTGGGGCCACATGCCGAAGAGCCATTTAATCTTGGACTCCCTGTGGCAGGTGGCAAGGGTGCATCTGCCGGTCTGAAAACAGGCCTGGTAGATAGAAACGTCCAGAGTAGGGCATGGCCTGTAAAAATCTCTGCAGCATTCTGAGAAAAGAACTTCCAGGAAATGGCATTCTCGTGAGTGGCCAGGGGACTCTTGCTATCTCATGTCCTGAAATTGGGCATTTTCAGCTGTTAGTGAAGAGTTTTATGCGACTACAACATCCAGTTCTGGAGGGCAATAGAGGCAGGGCTGTGACTGAGGACTCTGCTTCACTTGACAGAGTGTGTCTGAAATGTTTGTTCAGCTCAAATAGGGTTGTGACAGCAGTCAGAAAACCGTGGCAGTCAGGAAAATAGCGCCCATTGCCGGTCACTGCCACCTGCCTCAGGCACTTAGTGTGTGTTGACTCACTGACTGGCCAACTAATGTCCCTCCCCATTGCCCCCTACCTCCGGCCCAAGCTTTTGAGGAAGCATTGCTACGTTGGTGATTATCCTGAGTCACTGCTCTCTAGTCTCAGGAGGGAGAGCCTGGCAAGGTCTCAAATCAGTTTATCTCTGGAGACTCTTAAGTTCTTGGTTGACTAGAAGTGTTCTCCCATGTTGGCCCCTCATGTAGTGGGCTCTTAGGTCTTGAGATCTGCCCTGTCCCTCTCCAGAATCTCGGAGCCCAAAGTAGCTGCCTCTTCTCTCAGCTGAGTCTGTGCTAGGGGAGGGTGAACCCCAGTAGTCAGAGGTCAGAGGACGCTGACACAGGCCAGGCTGCATCTGGGAGAAGTCCTTTCCCGCAATCCAAGTTTTCTGTCACTTTATCAGGTGGAGACTCTGAAGGACAATGACCCTTTTGCCCCTGGTGGAACCGTTGTTGCTGCAGCAAGTGATCCAGGTAAAGAACAAACAAGAAAAGCTTCTGATTTTTTTTTTATCTCCTGAACTTATGCTGATCTTAAAAACACATCAGGGGGCGGCTAGAATAGAGGCCCTGGAGTCAGGAAGACCTGATTTCAAATGTGACCTCAGACACTTAACACAAAAACTAGCTGTGTGACCTTGGGCAAGTTACATAACCCCAATTGCCCTGCCTTCCCCCTCCAAAAAAGCAAAAAACAAACAAAAAAATAAAAAAAACCAAACACATCAGCCTTTCAGGTTTTTTTTTTTCCCTAATGAGCACAGATTCTAATGTTTACTGACAACTTCAGGAGGTTTGGTGTTTTGGGGTCCCCCCTGAAATCACTTGAATGTATCGTTCAAGCCACAGTGTATGTGTGCAGTGCCTAACTCCAAGGAGAAAAGAGCCAGCAGCTGCCTTTTTTATAATGTGTGATTCAGGGGCCTGCAAGTGTGGCACCCTGGGCTGGGGGCTGAGGGAGATAGAAAGGGTGGGTGAGGCCCTGTCCTTGCCTGCCTGGGTGAGCCACCACCTGTTAGAGGGCAGTTCTCATGACTCACATTTATGTAGCATTTTAAGGTTTACAAAGGAATTTTCTCACAACACCCTTGTGAAGCAGACTAGATAGTTATATTGTTAGGTGGGTTTTTTTTTTTTTTTAAAGCAATCAGGGTTAAGTAACTTGCTCAAGGTTACACGGCCAGTTATTTCTGGGTGGGTAATAAGTGTCTGAGCTCAGATTTGATCCCCAGGTCATCCCGACACTGGAGCCAGTGCTCTTACTCACTGTGCTACCTGGCCACCCCAGGTGGGTTTTTTTTAAACCATAGCATACGCCATGATTTCCTTCTGATCAATGAGAAAACTTGATCAGAGAGGTTCTATAACTTGCCAGTGGCATTTGTGAGGGGAAGAAGAGGGGGGAAGAATGGAGAAAGCATTTGTTGGAGAGATTAGGCAATGATTTATGTTTGATGTTATTAAATTGAATACTGAATTTGGATGATTTTATTTGGTTCTATTTAAATTGGGTTTTAGCAAGGTTGCTAGGTGAGTGGACACAGTTATTAAACCAGGCAGTATGGAAGAGAAAGGACCTGGAGTGACCTTGGGCGGGATTCCTTGTTTGTGAATATAAGTGAAAAAGAAACTTAAGGATGGGGAGGGGTGGACACAGTGACTCTTCCCAGTCAGTCCCTCAAAGCTCTGATAAGTCTGTGTTCATAGGATCCTAGATCAAGAACTGGAAAAGACCATAGAGTCCAATGAGTCTCCCTTCCATCCTACCCCTATTTCACAGGTGTGGAAACTAAGTCACAGACAGGATAAGGGATTTGCACAGTTAGTAAGTGTCTAAGGTGGGATTTGAACCCAGGTCCTTCTGACTGGCACAGAAACTTCAGTCCAGTAGGAATCTATGTGTCATGAATGAAGACTGAGTATGCCTTATTTCTGAGACGAAAGTACTGTGAGTTATTTAAGTATAACTGCAGAGAGAATCAAACTTTTGTAAGCACAAAGAAAGATGGTCAAAATGTATGAAAACTGGACTTATGTGGGGTGAGCACATAACAAGAAGAGATTCCTTGGGTGGGGGTGTCCTGGAGGGAGGCTTAACATTGAGCTCAGGTCCTGGCCAAGTGAGGCTAAGAGCTCGTGGTGTGGCTGGGAAGGCCCCAGCCTTTGAGGAGGCCTGCCTGCAGGAGGGAGTGTCCCTCTCACTCCCAGTGGGATTCCTCTCCTTGCAGCCCCAGGCGGCTGTTTTCTCTTTCATTTCTTTGGCAAAACTTGCTCCTGGGAGTTCAAGGTTTTCCATCCTGCTCATTATCTCAACTATGGAAGCCATAAATTCTACTCTCACAATTCTTATTTCTCTCACCTATTGGGGAATATCCTTCTATGGTTCTCTGCTTACTTGGGGACCCAGAGGGTCACCTGCCTCATCAGGTGAGTTTTTATGAGGTAGCCTGGTGGTGTAGTGCATAGAGCTCTGGGCCTGGGGTCAGGAAAGCCCAAGTTCAAATCCAGCCTCAGATACTTCCTAGCTGTGTGACCCTAGACAGCTCACTTAACCTCTGTTTGCCTCAGTTTCCTCATCTGTAAAATGAGCTGGAGAAGGAAATGGCAAACCACTCCTGTCTCTCTGCCAAGAAAACTCCAAGTGGAGTCACAAAGAATCACTACTGAAATGACAGAATGACAGCCCATCAAAGCATTAGCACAGTGCATTACATGTGGTCGGCGCTTAAATGCTTGGTGAATAACTGTCATAGAGTTTGGTTTTCATTTACAAAGTGAGCTGTTGTCTCTCCTGCATCTGTACATCTGCAGAGAGCTGTGTGTGTCTGTGTGTGTATGTACCTGTACAGAAGTCCTGTGTGTATGAGAGCTGCCAGACTCTGCATCAGAAGGCCTGAATTCAAAGCTCAATTCTACAACTACATTTACAACCTTAGACAACCTTAGTATTTAGCCTTGCTATACCTCAGTTTCCCTCTCTGCAAAATGGGCCTAAAAATAAAGCCCTGGATCTAGAGTCGGGGCTTAAGGTTCCTGACCCACCTGTAAGACTTGACTGCCCGTGTCATGGGGCATTACCTACCTTCCTTGGGCCTCTGTTTCCCCCTCTCTAAAGAGAGGGGGTAGAGCTAGGTGACCCAAGGTCCCTTCCTGCCCTGGGGCTGTGATTCTGTGATCTGTGACCACCACATAAAGGAAATCCCACCCACAGGATGTCCTGCAAGGGCTTTCCACATCTCCTCTGGAAGGCTTTCCTGGAGTGTCAGAAGGCCTGTTAATTCTCCATGCTTTTAGGGCTTGTTCATGCCTACCTTGGGGGCAATGGTGGCCCTGCGTTTCAGGAAGCAGCCTTCTTCCAGATGTGGTGGGAGCTCATACACCGAAGGCTAATGTGCTCTGTCTGTTTGCCCTCTTTAGCTGTGGACCCTTTCACGTCCGTGTTTGGAAGTGACTCCTGTGAAGTTGGATTTGCTGACTTCAGCGCCCTGGCCCAGGTAATCTCCAGGGGTGAGTGGGAGGCACTTGCCATTGCCAGGAGCTTGTAGTGAAAGGACATTCACTTCTCTTTGAGTTCTAGAAAACCTTTGTTGACCTCTCCCCAGAACTCTGCTGTGGTCCCCCTGGCCATGAGCCTGATCTTAGTCCAGAAGGAAGGATGGTGTCTGGGTTGGGGCACTGGAAGGGTGGCAGGGGAGGCGTTAGGGAGGAAGAGGAGGAATTCTGTTCTGGATGCTTAAGTGGAGTTTCAGGTGTCTACTGCACATCGCATTGGAGGTGTCTGAAAGGCAGCTATAGTGTTCAGATAGGAAGTCCGCCGGGAGGTCAGGGAAAGGTCAGTTGGAGAATCCTCATCATAGAGATAGTCATTAATCCAGGGGAACTAAGGAGGGCCACCAGTGAAGGAGCGCCATGGAGGGACAGGAGCCGCAGGCATCCACTCCCCGCTGCCTTGCAGGCCATTCCCTTGCTCTTCTGGGAATTGGATTGGAAATGGAGTATTGAATTTTAGGGCCTCAGAGGTCCCCTCCAGCCCTGGATCCTGGGGTTTTCTGGAGACAGGGTCATTTGTTTTAAATCGGTAAGCCAGGTCAAGACTCCCTTTACTTGTAGGGCTTTTCCTCTTGTCATTTCTTACCCTGTGGCATCACCAAGTTACCTGCCTGTCGATGACATTGTATGGCCACAGTCTTCCTGGCCCATTTTCACTCCAGTGATTCATTTCCAATTGACCAGACGTTGATCTATAGGAAAGTGCCTGTTTCAAGTCTTTTTTAAAAATGTATTTATTTATTTTTAGTTTACAATATTCAGTTCCACAAGCTTTTGAGTTTTAAATTTTGTCCCCCTCCTTCTCCTCCTTCCTTCCCAAGATGGCATGCAATTTAATATAGGCCCTACATATGCATTCATATTAAACATATATATATATTTTTTTTTTTCTTTTTGGAGGGGGAAGGCAGGGCAATTGGGGTTAAGTGACTTTGCCCAAGGTCACATGGCTAGTAAGTGTTAGCGTCTGAGGCTGGATTTGAACTCTGGTCCTCCTGACTCTAGGGCTGGTGCTCTATTCGCTGCACCACCTAGCCGTCCTTAAACATATTTTCACATTAGTCATATTGTAAAGAAGAATTAAAACCAATGGAATGAACCACAAGAAAGAAGAAACAAAACAAAACAAAAAAAGAGAGAGAACAAATAGTCTGCTTTGCTCTGCATTCAGACTTCACAGCTCTTTCTCTGGATGTGGATGACATTTTCCATCATGAGTCTTTAGGAGCTGTCTTAGATCCTTCTATTGCTGAAAAGAGACAAGTCTGTCAAAGTCAGTCATCTCACAGTATGACTGTTCTCGTGTACAATGTTCTCCTGGTTCTGCTCACTTCACTCAGCATCAGTTCATATAAGCCTTTCCAGGTTTCTCTGAAGTCCCCCTGTTCATCATTTCTTATAGCACAGCAGTATTCCATTACATTCATATACCACTGGTTCAAGTCTTATAAGAATCATTGGGATGTCTGCCCAGTACTGGGGGTATCACCAGACGGGTGGGGCCTGGCTGGGAGTGTGAGGCCTGACCGTTCCTCTCTGTAATGGGAGTAGTAGGATTTGCAATGCCAACCACCCAGGATTGTTGGGAGCCAAGGGGGTTATCAGAGACGAGCTAGAAACACTTAATAATTTACCTTGTCGAAGTGTGATGTAAGTCATCTCTGCAAACTTCTTTTTTTCTATGAAGGACAGCAGTGAGGACCCATTCGTCCCGGCCACATCCAGCTCTGGTGACAATGTGGCTACGACTCCGAGTGGGTTTGAGGAGTCCCCTCCAGTCAGAGATGAAGATGTGCCCCCTGCTCTGCCCCCCAAAACCGGGACGCCGACACGGCCCTGCCCTCCCCCACCTGGTAGGAACGATTTTACACTGGCATGTCCTCCTTCCCAAGGGCTCCTGGGACAGGAAGGCCCCAAGTAAATGGGTGGGGAAAGATGTAGCCAGAGCCTGGGACTTCCACAGGGCAGAAGGCACTGTCCTGGGGGACCAGGCTGCCTTAGGATGGCCACAGTCCACCCTCGAGCTGCTATTGTACAGATTTGAGGGCGAGGGTCAATAAGTACTTAAACAAGGAGAACTGTATAGAACCTTCTTGTTTGGAGAGATTTGTTCATTTGAGGAAGAGAACACATTTGTCATTAACTTGTCATCTTCAAAGATGGCTATGAAAGGATAGGCCCCAAGAAAACCCTGCCTTGTGAATTCTTCCTGAAGGAGAGCCACCAGCCTTGTTGGTGATTAAAGTTTATGACAAAATAACTTTTATAATTATGTGTGAGCCTTAAAATATTACTTTTTTTTGGCGGGGGGGAGATGCAAGGCAACCAGTGTTAAATGACTTGCCCAAGGTCACATAGCTAGTAAGTGTCGAATGTCAGTTTGAACTCAGGTCCTCCTGACTCCAAGGCCAGTGCTCTATTCACTGTGCCACCCAGCTGCCCCTGCTTTTTTTTTTTTTAAAGCAAGATGGAAAGCTCCAAAGACTCCTTTGACTTCCATGAAATATAGTCTGATTTCTGAAGTTGCCCGAGAGGTGTGAGTACGGAGGCCTAGTTGCTGCTGCTGCTCTTGTAAGGATCTCCTTGGGTTTTCACCCTTTTATTCTCAGTGACTGCCTTTAGCAGCGAGTGTGCAAGTGTGCAGCATGAGCGGGCTGTGTGTCATCCACTGGCTGGGCCACACTGGCCCATCTGCAGAGCAGCTGGGCACCTTTGCTCTTGCCGTGGCCATCAAGGCAGCAGGAAGGCACAGCTGCCATTCTGGCTTTTTTGAATTACGTACAGTTTGAAATGTTAGTGGCCAATTTCCAGGGCTCTTCTTCCTGCTTTCTTTACAGCAGTCTCTCTCTAGTAGCATTTGGACAGATCGTTTTTGTCTGACTGTTTCAAGATTACCAGACTTTTCTGGTACTTTTGCCTTTGTCTTATCCATGATGACATCCAGCCCCTTAGTTGCCAAGTTTTCTGAGTTTCCCATGGCGGGGGGGAACCTCTCTAGTCAGACCAGGCGACTCCTCCTGGCAGAGCCTTCAGGAAGCTGCAGAAGTGCCCTGGGGGTGAAGAGACTTCTTTCTGTGGGAAGGCCAGTAGCAATCGAGGGAAGCAGTCGGTCCCAAGAGATTTTCTGCAGGCATGCGTTAGTCCTGCCCCTCCGTCGATCATACTGTGGGGTGATGGGCTCAATGCCATTGCTCAATGATACCCTACCCAGGGGCAAAGTGACCTTACAAAATAGGTTCTTCGGGCTATAAAAAGGGGGAATGCATTAGATCATTACCAGGGTTTATACCCAGTTTGAAGCTGTCTTGGCACAGCTGTGTTACCAGTGAGCCATCGGAACAGCCAGCATCAAGGATGCCTTGGCCATCTCTTTCCATGACTTCCCCCTCCCCTCCTCTACCCTTGTCCCCCCAAAAGTTTAAAAACTAATTGATGTTATTTTAAGGTGAACTGAGTAAGCTGGGGTGGGGGGGGGGAAGCATTGGCCCCTGGGAAGGCTCAGCACTGGCCTTGGAGACATTTCCTCACTTGAGGAAGAGAAATTAGAGATGGTTGGGGTGGGGGGCGTTTTGATAGTTATCATGCAAACATGCAGAAAGATGTGCAGTGCATTTGATGAGAGAAATCAGAAAGCCAGGAGAAATCGGGCCGTGCCCGTGATTCATCCTGCGTCTCATTGCTGAGCCCCTCCTGTGGGCCGGCCCGGAGGGACAGGGATGGCGAGGAGGCAGACAGCCTGTAGGAAGCGCTAGGAATCAGGGCCCTCGCCTTCTCATCTCCTTCCTCGCCCCGTGCTTCTTGGGAGAAAAGCCCGTCGAGGGCTTCGGGGCAGCCAGGCTCCCTAGGCTTAAAGGCACGTTGGAGGCAGCACCTTGTCAGCGGGCTGGGGCAGGAGGGAGAGACGCTGCTCCAGGCCCACAGTGTTGGCACATGCTTGTGTTTGTTGTTATTTTCTGCTAGTTGAGTTAACTTTAATGATTTTGATCCAGGGAAAAGATCTCTCAGCCAGTTGGACTCTTCCGATTCCTTAAAACTGAGTGACCCATTTCAGCCTGTCGCAGGCAATGGGAGCCCCACAGAGAAAGCTCTCGATCTGTACCACGGCCCACACACCACTGCTTCCGCCACTGCCGCCCATAACGAGGCTGCCCCAAGCTGCGGTGCTAACGTCAGCGCTGTAAGTACTGGGGAAGGAGCTGGACATCTTCTGTTGTGAAATGTCTCTGATGAACAGCCGCATCTCCGGCAGATCAGCTAAATGTAGCTCAACCCCACGCCTTTATCCCCCTCTCATCCACCAAGAGGCCCTGTGCTCACTGTCCAGAGTAGGCTTCTGGAGTCACCCGGGATCCCAGGAGCTGTGTCCTCAGAGGCCGGGCTCTGGGGAGATGGGATGGCAGGTGCTTGGGGATAGCGTTGACTGAGTACTCACTCACGCTCTTCTCAGCAGAGTGTGAGCTGTTGACGTGTTGGCCCATGGCTGCCTGCCCACCCCAGGGAAGGCACATTGCTTTGTCGGGCTCTGTGTATGTGCGCACAAGCATGCATGTATGTATGTATGCATGTGCATGTGTGCATGCATGTACATAGCTGTAGCATGTGGGGGGTGGAAATGTGTCAGAATGTGCCCAGAGTATAATATGGGGAGGTTGCATTTTTCTGGAAATGCCCTTCTTAATAGGAGCATTGATGTAACAACCGTGATTATAAGTAAGAGGCCTTGAACATTGTACGTAACTGGGGGGAGGGGTCCTGGGTTATTAAGAGAGGAGGAGCTCTCCAGGCTGTTTTTCTTCCATCATTTAAATATAATAGTCGTCGTCTCCCCCGCCCCCTCCCCATGTAATGCTTGGGCATAAATTCTACTGGAGAAAAAGTAAGTAGCAACAGCAGTGACCACAGATCATCCCATCAGAGGGGCCTTTTCTGTGCTTGCTGTCCAGGGCCTTGGTTAGTGGGATGGCCACAGAAAGCCTCTAGACTTTTGTTCCCTTGGCTCGCTTGGCTTTTAGTAAGCACCACCTGTGTGCAGAGCCCTGGGCTTGGCACTAGCCTAGCTCCAAAGTCAAGGTCCCAGTTTGGGGGGAAAGATGGGAGGGGGGCTGAACTAGCTGCTCCCCATCACCCCCATAGGAGCTGGCCCTCTGTTCCCCAGCTCTCGCTGCTATTCCAGGGCCCCCACCCCTGCCGGGCTTGCTCTCCCCTCCTGGAAGTGAAGAAATGCTAGAGCAAGAGCTACCTTCCCCTCCAACACCTACGCAGTCCAAACAGGCAGGAGCCAAGACACTTTACTGTGCTGACCATGAGAAGGGGCTTCAGTGTAAAGTGCCCCCCCCTCCGCCCCACCATGGCCTGGTAGCGTGTAGTGTGCACAGAGAACTGCCTGGTGTTCCTGGAGCTTAATCAATGCTGGTTCATCGACTGGTTGCTGAGCCTCTGGCTAAAGGGCATTCTTAAGTGTTCCTCCCTGGAGGATTGGGGGGCGGTTCTTTGGTAGTTCAGGACTGGCTGAGCTGTGGTTCTTGGTGTGTCTAAGAACTTTGGCTGTCTTGCCTCCCTTTGATGTTGCCTTCACGGGGCATGCTCATAGTTCTTTAGGCCCAGGGGGCTTCCATGCGTTCTTGGGAAAGCGACTTCTCTGCTCTTGTAGTCACCAGAACTAAGTGTCTTGTCTTGACAGTGTGGGGCACTGGACTCCAAGTCTGATGCTTTCTGCCTGGGTAACCTTGAGACAGGGCCCATCCCCTTCCTGGGTCTCAGTTGTCTTTTCTATGAAATGGGAGCTTTGGTCAGGGTCACTTCCAGAGTCTCTGAGCTCTACAGCATTGATCTCCTGGGTTGGTGTTGGGGTGATGGGCGTCCCCAGCAGAGCCTCCTCTCTCTAGACTCTCATCTTTAGTCACTGTTGTGTTTAATGTCTTCAAATGGGATGAGACATTGCCAAGGGAAATGATAAGGCCTGGCTTCCCCCGTGAAGTTGGATAACCAGGGCTTCTCCTGAATCGTGCTGGCTCTCCTCTGCATGCCTCCCCTCTTTCTCGCTGCTCCTTTGACACATCTCTAGGCCACCATCCTTTAGTCCTAATGAAAACAGAATCCAGACTTGGGTTTCTTAGGGTGACTTTTGTAGCCAGGGGTTTCCCACATGATTCCTGGTGAAGATGCCTTGAACTCGGGAGTCATCATGGAGCACCAGCCACAGGTGGTCCTTGCCAGGCCTGAGCCTCAGGGCAGGGAGCTCTGCACAGACACACACAGCCTGACTTGTGCTTTGTCTTTCTGTCTTTCTGCCGGTAGTATCCAACTGAAGAAGATATGATTGAATGGGCGAAGAGGGAAAGTGAGAGGGAGGAGAAGGAGAGACTTGCCAGGCTAAACCAGCAGGAACAGGAAGATCTGGAGCTGGCCATCGCCCTGAGTAAATCAGAGATCTCGGAAGCATGAAAGGCAAGGAAGGCGCTGCCAGCAGCTGAGCATGAGACTGACCAGCAAAGGGCTTCACGTCCTGGAGGCGGGGCTGGGTCTTGTCACGCGTCAGACTTTATCATTTTATGCTGTAACCGAATTCTGGTGGCATTGGCCTGGGCTGCTTTGGAAGCGTCAGACCAGAACCCCAGAATGTGCCCTTTCCCATAACCCAGAGATGAGCTGCCCTATAGCCACTTCTGGCCTTTGTCCTCAGCAAAGCAAGGGGCTCCTCAGGCCGCCATGGTCTGAAGGAGGCAGGCTGGGCAATGCCACTGCACATAGTGATATGGAAGGTGAACTTGCATGTTTCCACTTCCTCCTTATAAAAGTAATGGCCAGCTTTGGTTTTCTTTTGGGTCAGGGGAGAGCCTTGCTTAGCTAGACTCATACCCTGGCCAAGGAGTGGCTGGTAGCCAGGGGGCATGACTTCAGATTGGCTCTCTTCCAAAATGCTTATGTGGGAAATAGGTCCAAAGCCCTGCTTCAGATCAGCAGAGACCTCCTTCTTCATGTTTGTAGCAACAAACCACAAACAGTGGAGAAAGACCATTGTTTCCAGAGGTTAGCCCGTCCATCAGTTCTGAAGGGAAACCTTATTTAACATGGTGATGATTCTCCCCTTCCCAGGACACACACACATCGTCGGCTCTGCTTCATCACCTGTGCCTTTGGCCAGAAGGAGCTGGAGCAAGCCAGGGCTATTAAGATTCTTTATTATCTGTGTATAAATGTTTTCTTTCATGAAAGCTCCACTTGACTTGCCATGGAGTTACAAGTGGGCAAAGGCAATCTCTCCCATTAAAACCTTGGTGAGGCTTGGAGGGAGCTTGGTTAGCTCTTTTCTCCTCTAATGATTTCCCTGAGCCCAGCAGGGGCCCTTCCTGATGGAAAGCCCCAGGGCCCCAGGGCCCCAGGCCCGTCCCAGCTGAGAGCAGCTCTCTATAGACTCCAACAGAAAAGTGGAATAACTTCTGGCTTTTTTTCTTTAACAACTTATTAACTATTCTTGTCACGTATCAAAGGCCAAGATACAAAAATGACACCTCAGACCCATGTTAAGTTCCCAGGTCGAGGTCACGTTGGCATGTGTTCATGAAAGTGACCCATCGCGTCCCTGTGCACTCCATCCACTTGTTAAAAGACCTGCTTTAGCTTAATTTTGGAGCTACCCTGCTCCCTGGTGGTTCCCCCAGCCCCAACACAGTTGGACCCCGGTGAGGCCATACCTGCTCTGTAAATAGAATTGTTTCCAGGTCAGATCCTACAAATGAAAAGAGAATTGTTGCGCGCGACCCGCAAACCCTAAGGCTCAGAGCTCCCCACGGAGGCAGCTCGAGACAGAAGCTGCCCCAAAGGTTTTTAAGGAGGGCAGCCTTTAGATTGGTGGTTAGCGCTCCCCCCTCCCCCTTCGTTATTTCAGGAAAACAGGTAAGTTGACTTGAACAACCTTCTTTTGCACTGGGAAAATGAGCAGCATTACAGCTGCTCGACCAATAGGAACCGTTGGCAAGTATTCACTCCCTCTAGTGTCTATACCAACTTTGATGTCTTGTGTGTACACTAACCTGACATGTTTAACTGGACTACATCGACTCTGAGCTTTTGTTTTAAAATGTACACTCAGTGGACCAATATGCTATTAAAGTGTATATATTCTATATGTGTGTGCACGTGTGTGCGTGTGTGTGTTCCTGCTCTCACATCTGGTATTAAAGCCTGGGAGTCTCCTGGCGGTCAGTTGCAGGATCTTGACTCTTGTTCCGGTGCCCACTGTACTTGAAGGCAAGATCAACCCCCGATGAGAGCCAGGGTGGTGGTGTTTCAGGTGGGCTGAGGCTCCTTTGTCTCCAAACTCCTAAACTATAGCTTGTAATTATGAGGAAATAAACTTTAAATATATAATGAAGCGCATCGTCTGTCCTCCGTCCCCACCCGCTCTTGCTTCAGGTTGGTGGAATGGACTGAGTCTGGAGACTTGGGGCAGGTTCTCTGTCTGCATCAGTGCTGTAGGAAGGGAAGCAGTGCAGTGCTGAGGATGTTGGACCAGGCATCTTTGCATGAAGCTGTGCTGTATGTGGTTCAAGTCCTCAGTGACACTGTCTCTTCTCTGTGCCTCTGACACATTTTCAGTCAATAAACATTTATTAAGCACTTATTAGATGCCAGGCACCGTGCTAAGGTCTGAGAATGCAAAGAAAGATGAAGACTGTCTCTGCTCTCAAGGAATTCGCCGTCTAATGGGAGAGACAACAAAGGACAAACAAGATGGATACAGGACGAGTCGGGAATAATCAGCTGTTAGCAGAATTAAGGGGATTAGGCAAGGCTTCCTGTGGGATTGTAGCTGGGACTTTGGGGAAGCCAGGAGGAAAGATGATGTGTTCAGTGTGGGATTTGTTGAGTCTAAGATGTCTGTCGTGAGATGTCCCAGTTAGAGACATCCAAGAGGCAATTGTACAGCAAGACGAGGTCAGAGGAGAGGTCAGGGCTGGGGCCAAATCCAATGAGCTGGAATTTAACAGGAATGGATGCCAAGGCAGGCTAGATTCTAGCAAGTCACTTCACAGATGTAAGATGGGCACATGGCTAAATGGTCCACTTGAAAGAGACCAAGCTCAGTATGAAGTATTAGGGGGTTGTGGCAGAAAACCCCAAACACACCTCAGTGCCCTCTTGGGAGATGTAGAATCGAGGACTTGAGGAGGCAGCTGGTCGTATTATTCTCTGCTCTGAGCAGATCATTCCTGGAATGTGGTGTCCAGTCTAGCTAGAGACAATATGCAACAAGGCGCCCACAGGGAGAATGGAAGGGGAAGACCTCCTGCTGAAGGGGAGAAAGCAAGCTAAGAGCTGATGCAGAGGGCCCAGAGATGGACGTGGAGATGGACCTGGACCGCCCTGCCTCAGGAATTCCCCGTCAGCCAGCTTTGCTGGATTGGCGGGTGTAGGGAAGCCAGGAAGACGTGAGAAAGATGGAGAGAGGGAAGGAACCAGGTTAGGAATGGTTTTCAATGGTTTTAGGTTTGATCCTGGAGATGATAAGGACCCACTGGGGTTTACTGAGTGTAGGGTGAGGAGTGGGGGCAAGTGACGTGGTCAGACCCAAGCTTTAGAAAAACAGCGAGAGGGGTGGCCAGGTAGCACAGCGAGTAAGAACACCGGCTCCAGTGTTGGGATGACCTGGGGATCGAATCTGGGCTCAGACACTCCCAGAACCACACCCAGAAATAACTGGCCATGTAACCTTGAGCAAGTTACTTAACCCCGATTGCTTTAAAAAATTTAAAAAAAGAAAAACAGCGAGTGAGGCTTGAATTCAAATCAGGGAAGGTATGTAGCAGTACCGGAATAAGTTTTACTGGCTCCTGGACTCCCTGGGCTCCTCAGCATGCACCAAAACTAGAATTTCCAGATACAAATGGAAGTTTGTAGACAAAACACAGTGTTCTCTGACCCTTGAAATTCTGCCAGGGCCTTGGCCTCCTACCAAGAGGGATTAAGAGATAAGAATCTCATGTTCAGTTCTGCTTGCATAGATTGGTTCAAGTATTGGAAGGGGCATCACAAGGCAAAGAGCTGTTAGAGCTGGGAAGGGGGCTTAGAATAGGGAATGTCAAAGCTGAGAGCGATCTTAGGACATGAGACTTTAGAACAGAAAACATCAGAACTTTGGGAGGGGCCTTAGAGAATGTCAGCTGGGAGGGAGCTTAGAACAGGGGGTGCAGAGCCGGGAGGAAGCTTAGAACAGAATGTCAGAGCTAGGAGGGAACTTAGAACGGGATGTCATAGCTGAGAGGGAGCTTAGAACGGGATGTCAGAGCTGGGAGGGACTGTAGAACAGGGCTTCTTAGGATAGAGAAGGTCAAAGCTGGGAGAGGCCTTAAAACACAGAATGTTAAAACTATAAGGGACCTTAGGACATGGGATGTCAAGGTTGGATGGGGGGGGGGAACTTTAGAACACAGGACCAGAAAACAGGAAATGTAAGAGCTGGGAGGGGCCTTAGAACAGAAAATAGAATGTCAGCTAGAAAACATAGATCAGGGCTCAGCAAATTGACTTTGGAGCTCTTGGTGCTAGAGAGTGTTGTCACGTGGCCAAGCTGCCTGGGTCCACTACAGATCTGCCACGTTCTTCCAGCACCGTAATTGGAAGTGGATTCCATCTTGTCTCGTGAATCTCATTAAGGCAAAGTTACAAGCACTTTATTAAACACTTACTCTGGGCCAGGCACTGGCAGTGCTGAAGAAGACTGTCCCTGACCTTGGGGACCTCATATTCTAATGGGGGGAGACACACAAAAAGAAGCTGAAAAGTTGGGAGTGGAGGAAGGTTCTCACTGAGGATGCAGTAAAGGCCAGAGAATCAGAAACTGAGCCAGGTGGGGGAATAGTGTATTCTGTATTCCCCAGGGCCAGCCAGGGCCCTTCCCCATAATGGAGACCCCAGGGAGGAACTTGTCAGTGGGAAGGAGGGGGCTCAGGAGTAGAGGAATGTCCTGGAGTGAGAAGGCAGCAGAGGCACAGTGACCAGGTCTGGAGAGGCAGAAGCAAAGCCAGGAGAGACATGAAGGATGGCTGACTGGGGTCTTTCTCTCACCAATGGAAGAACGGGACTGGCATGGCAGAGGGATGTCCCAGGGTGGGAAGGCCCCAGGGCAGTTCCAGTTAACACTGTTCATCACAGACCTTTTTCCCTCACGCTCCTACCTCCTGTCAGTCAGAGTCCTGGCTTCTCTTCCACCCCCATGCCCCGAAAGACTCAGCAACCCTTGTCAGACCCAGACCAAGAGGGCTTGACTCTCCCTCTATCATCAGCACTTAGCAACCTCCCTTTCTTCAAGGTTTATTCCAACCAATTCCCTGTGACTTACAACTCCTAACCTCATTCTTCATCCTCACCATGACTTCTAATTCTTCCAGTCATTTTTTTTTCAGTTGTATCCAACTCTTTGTAACTCTACTTGGGGTTTTCTTGGCAGAGACACTGGAGTGGCTTGCCATTTCCTTTTCCAGCTCATTTTACAGATGAGGAAACTGAGGCAAACAGGGTTAAGTGACCTGCCCAGGGTCACACAGCCAATAAGTGGTTGAGGCTGGATTTGGACTCAGGTCAGACTCCAGGCCCAGTGGTCTGTGCACTGCAGTGGCCTCCAATTCCTCCACCCCTCAGTTTTTCCTAGGCCATCTTCCCTGAACTGGCTACACTTTCCTCCCTTCCCCATCTTGACCAACAGCTCTACACTATCTTCTACTTTCCCCCCAGTCCCATAGGCCATCAATCCCTGCCCAACCCTGTTGTTGAATTATTCTTAGATCTAATGCTTTTGATTGCTAAATGAATAAAGCTGGGCGGGGGGGGGGGGGGGGGAAGCACAAAGCTATTCTAATTGATGGGTCCACTAAAAGATCATCTCATTTGGGTCTTTTACTCCACCCCTATCAATCCTGCTTGCCACAGCAGCTCTGCAAAACCTTTTCATCCCTCACCCAACCCTCCTCCCTTCCTCTCCTTATCTTGCATCACTCAGTCATCTTCCCCCATCATTTCTTCCTTCACTCTCATCTATGATTAAGACATGGCCCTTCTCCTTGCTAAAGCATGCCCCCACAATCTCACCCCCCTCCAACTTGTCCAGCAGCTTCCCTCCACTCTCCTCTCACCCTGCCCCCCCCCTCCTCCTCTCTCTGCAGTCTCTACCTATTGGCTCCTTCCCTGCTGCTTACAATATGCCCATATCTCCTCCATCCTTAAAGAAACTTCACTTGACCAATCTCTTCTCTTCCTAACTAAACTCCTTGAGAAAGCAATCAGCATTGGAAGCCCCCACTTCCTCTCTTCTCATTCACTTCTAAACCTACTGCAGTCCAGCTTCCTACTCAGTCATTCCCCTGAAACTGAATACAAATTCCAAATGTAGGAATCTCGGAATTGCCAAGTCTCCCTTTTCTTAATTCTCATCCTTCCAGACCTCTGTGCATCCATGGACACTGTTTATCACCTTCCTCTCCAGGAAACTCTTCATTCTGGCTTTTATGAGCCTGCTGCCTCCTGGTCAGACCCAACCAACAGCTTGGTCTCCTTAGCTGTTTCTTTATCTATGTCTTGCCTGCTAACTTTGGACGTCCTGCAAGGCTCTCAGACCCTCTTCTCTCTCACTTGGTGACCTCATTAGGTCCCAAGCATTGAATTGTCATAGTTATGCCCGTGATTCTCAGATCAGTAAATCCAGCCCTAAACTCTCTCCCGAGCGACAGAACTACATTATTAACTGCTTTGGGATGTCTCAGACTGCATGGCCCATAAGCATTTCAAGCTCATTATCTTTTCCCCAAAACCCTCCCCTCATTCCAGCTCTCATTTCTGTCGGGGGCATCACTACCCTCCCAGTTACCCAGGCTTGAAACCTGGATATCACCTTCCTCCTCACTTTCAACGTCCAAAGCCAATCTAGTGCCAAATCCTTCTGCTTCTGCTTTCATATCTCCTGTAAATATGTCATCTCCTCAGCGTTCACACATCTGCCACCCTCATTTGGGTCCTCATTACCCCATACCTGGACCATTCCAATAGCCTTCTAATTGTTTTCACGGCTCAAGTCCCTCCCCACTCCAAACCATCCTTCACTCAGCTGCCAAGATAACTTTTCTAAAGTGTCCTGACCATGCCGTACCCCTCACCCTCAATCATGAGTGTCCAACTTGCATGATTTCCTCTAGAAGGCTCTAACCTCTCAACATTCCACCGCTCCGAGCCTCATTCCTGCTAAACCATTCCAGTCCCTCCATTCCTCAGCCATCACTTCCAGGCCATCATCTCTGCTCTGGCTTAATTTTCCTTTCTTCCAGTCTTAACCCTAGGGTTAACCAGGTCAACTCTGAACTGGTCTCAACTGAAACTCTTGCCCTAATGCTCAGCCCTTACTTGGTGCCTCCTCTGCCCCTTCTCCTGCTGGTGAATGGGGTGAGAGGGTGTCATGTAGCAATGCTGATGAGACCCAATTCCACAGGGTTATTAGGAGGAATTATAATAATAACAGCTCTCATTTACGTATCGCTTTAAGGTTTTGATCTTCACCACAACCCTGGAAGCTTGGTGCTGTCTTTACACACATTTTGCAGGAAACCAAGGCTCGGGGAGTTTGTGGCTTGCCCAGGATCACACAGCTAGTCTTTGGGGTCAGATTTAAACTCAGATTTTCCTGACTCTGGGCCAGGGCTTTTATCTATTGTTACACCCCAGGGTAGAGAGGCCAGCCCTCTGCACTGTTGTGCTCAGGACCATCAGCTACTCTTGGATCTGTTGGCTCCTTCCTCTTCAACTCATGGTGAAAGGCCTCAGCTCTTGAGCATGGAAAAAAAAAAGTGCCCTCCCTAGACTTCTGTGAGCGCCACCCCCTCCCCCCAAACCCAGGGGCCACGACAGCCTGGCGCTTGGATTTTGTCCAGCTCTCTCCTGCTTTTGCCTCTTCCTCGAACTGTGCAGGGGAAAAACCTGATCCCCAATGAGGGGAAGAAGCTCACCAGGGGTCCCAGTGTGAGTGATCAGTAAAGCCAGAGCTAGACTCCAGGGCTCCACACTGATTGATTCACCACATTGAGCTGCAGAGACCCTTGTGTATCAGCAATGCCATATTCACAATGCCTATAGAGATTACAAATATGCTGATATAATTATCCATCACAAAATACATCAGGTTTGCCATTTGGGGAAATAAACTAGAAAATTTATTAAGATACCAAAAGACTGAGTCCCAAAACCAGAAAGTGAAAGCCATCAGAGTAGTTATGATATTGGCACAGGTAGATAAAGTAGAAAGCACCCACATTTTCAAGCCTTTAAAACAGAACAGGCTACCTCAGGCAAAGGTCCTCCTCTCCCCACTCACAGCAACCACCCAGCGTCCTGGAAGCACGCTCCCAGCAGCTCCGGCCCCTGGCAGTCCTCAGCAGGAGTCCTAACTCAAAAAAAAAAAAAAAAAGGCAACCGCCACCAACTGCCAACCGCAGGACCGTTAGCTCGGCTTTTCACTTTCTCTTGCTCTGCTATGTCAGCACGTCCATGGGGCATGGGAGATCTTTAAATCCCATAACCCTTACATTCGGCCCCAAGATCTTTCATGTCCCTTACTTGGCAAAAATACAGTAGGAATAACTGGTGTCAACAAAATTTCACAACAATATAACAAGAATAGCACACAATAAACACAAAAAAACCATATTTTAGGGTGGGGCTCGAGCACAAGCTCCCCATCATTCCCCCCACCCCGAACAAATGGGGCCCCAAAATCTTGTGGTAAGGGGTGAAGATCTCTTCTTCTATGGCTACTTGCTGCTGAAATCGGATGTAGAGCTGTCCCTGTCCTTAGGGGTCCCATTTGAGAGGTCAGTTCTTAATATGCTTGATGCCAGGTCCAAGGGTGACACATCACAGTTGCAGACAGGGGGTGACATCCAGCTTAAGCTATCAGGCATCTACAGATGGAGGGTACCAAACCTGTGGAAACAAATCTAACAAACAAGGTGAACAAACAAAAAATCAAGAACAATAACCAGACTATTGTAGCCTCACTCACGGTAAAATAAATGATTTAAGGGTACAATTTTGTAATCATCTTCTCCAGAATAAACAATAGTTACAGTGTTATCCTTCCCATATGCTATAATCTCTGCAGCCTTTGGAACATCATCTGGCTTCCGTTTTACCCATACTTTAGCTCCTGATTTTATTCTATCAGTAGAACCAAATCCTTCAGTTCCTGTGACAGTTATTTTGGAAGGAGGGTCAGTTTTTACAAGTGGCATTGTTTTACAAGGAACGATAATCACTTGAACTATCCTATCATTCTTGTGAATCTGTATGGGCCCTTCACCTAAATTCTGGAATGTTACAACAATTTCTCCTTGATAATTAGAATCTATTACTCCAGCCAATACATGTATTCCTTGAGCTGCTAATCCTGATTTGGGTAAAATCTGTCCAAAGTGATTTTTAGGGATTCTTATGCATATCCCAGTGGAAATTTTTCTTACTTCTTTCCTGTCCAACCAAAAGTCCTCTAAACAATGTAAATTGATGGTATCTGGAACAGCAGCATACAAAGAAGGAGTCACCTTATTCAACTGTCTATAATCCACAGTCATTCTCCATGTCCCATCTGATTTTCTTACTGGCCAGACAGGATTATTCCATCTTGTGGTTGTAGGGACTAACACTCCTGCTTCAACATATTCCTTTATAGTAGTGGCAATTTCATCTTGCCCACCTGGCACACAATACTGTTTTAAAGTAATTACTTCAGAAGGTTCAGGTAAAGTGATTGGGTCCATTTTTAGTTTTCCTACTAAAACTGTATTAATTCCTATCTTCCTCACAGCAAATTGGTATCTTCCTTCAGGTAAATTCAGAGTCATGCCTCTCAATACATCTATCCCAATGATGTATTCAGGAATGGGTACAACAACCACAGTATATTCCTTCTTAGGTAACTGCCCAATTTTCATTGTTATTTTAACCTGTCTGGCTGATATTTCAGTGCCTCCTAGACCTGTGATGGTAATAGGAGTTCCATGTTTAAACTTATCAGGGTTTCCATAGATAAGTGTGGCCTCAGCCCCAGTATCAATCAGTGCCCTAGTCACAGTAGTTGATCCATTCTTCCAATATATTGTTAAACCAATATGGGGTCTGCAATCTCTTCTGCATATTTCTTTTATCTGGGCTGGGGCTTGGCCTATCTCCTATTCCCCCTGAAGGTGGGGCAAACTTGGATACAAAGATTCAGATTCAGAAATACCTGCGGGGGTGGTTCCTGCTTCCCTGTTCATTCTAATGCTAAGTACCTTTTCTTGGTACAGCTTATGCAGCTCTTCAGTTGGAATACCATCTATTCTTCTAAAGTCCACCCCAGCTCTTAATAGAGCAGTAAACAGTTCCCTTCTTGTGGGTCTATTTTGTCTCTGAATCCTCTGGCTGTTTACTCTTCTCTCTCGAGGCAATTTGTCTTTTTCCCAGCCCCCTAAATCGCTTAATTGTGAAATCTTATCCAGCACCTCTGAAAGAGGGTGCCCTATTTCTCCAATTAAAAGAGTCAGAATTAGGTGCTTATATGCAGGAGGAGCCGTCTTCACTATGATATTTCTATGAGGAACTCCTAGGGGGGTATCATAATATGCATTTGCATCTCCAATCAGGATAGCAGTTTTCATTACCTCCTCCTTTAACTTTCTCATACAGTCTCTAAGTGAGTACCAGGGTCTGTCTCCCCTAGGCCACATAGATTCAGTTGGATATTGCTTTTTGCAACCTTCTGCAGCTAAAGCCAGAAGATTCATTTTGTTATTTCCTCCTTGCATATGGTAATCCCTAAAAGCCTGGTGTACAAAAGGATTCTGACTGATACTTATGAATTTTAAACAATCCTCATTGTCCAGTGTTATTCCTCCGGCGCCTTCATCAGTGATTCTTACTATCCAAGACACTAAAGACTCCCCCATTCTTTGGGTAAATCTACTCAATATATCAGTGATCTCCTGTTGCGTGAAATCCTCAATTATCTCCCTGGACTCTGTTTTGCCTCGGTGGTTCTCCTGCCTTCTTCTTCGTATGGGGAGAGCTTCTACATTAGGAGACTCCTCATCTAACCTTGTTCCATTCTCTTCACACACATTCTCCTGGAAGCTGTCAGGGCAACTCTGCCCAGCCTGTACAGAAGCTTCATGCACATTCCTTCTGCTAGTTTTTTGCTTCCTTTTAGCTACATGAACAGTAGCTTGCTCCTGGACCACATGGGTCCCTCCAGTTTGCTCTTCTGAGTACTGTGACACAGAAGAATCCTCAGGCAAACCAGCTGACTCCCTAGCCATCCTAGCTCTTTCCTTCAGCAGCTTATCCCTACTTTTACACATAAGGCGATAACTTGTTAGCAGCACCCAGCCTCTCCTGCACACTCCTGCCAGTTCTTTGCCTGGTTCTATGGGTATTGCTTTCAAACATCTTTCCAAATCTCCAGGTTCTCCCTCTTTTAGCCTTGGTTCCCAGTTTTCACAGGGCCCTGTGCTTTTAGCTCATTCTCTGGCTAGAGAGGAATAAGGCAAATCCTCCCATCCTGGAATAGCCATTTCTCCCTCTAAAGCCCCACTGCTTCCAAATAGAGGCCTGACATTTTGTGATCCCATCCTGGTCGCCAAATGTATCAGCAATGCCATATTCACAATGCCTATAGAGATTACAAATAT
>NW_027185852.1:24842077-24864672 GCF_028583685.1 Petaurus breviceps papuanus
AGACCCCTGCAACAACAGCACTGTCCTTCACCAGTGGACAGTATTCATTCTGTCTGCCGGACAGTCTCCAGACCCCTGCAACAACAGTACTGTCCCTCACCAGTGGACAGTATTCACTCTCAGTACTGTCCCTCACCAGTGGACAGTATTCACTCTCTGTCTGCAGGACAGTCTCAGGCCTTCTTAACCAAATGCCAGGTTCCAGGACTTCTTCAACAGGACAGTCTTTCACCAGTGGACAAATCTGGCAAAATAACATCAAAACAGACAGACAAAGTACCAGCAAAACAGCCATGTCTCCTCAGTCCTTGGCAGCTCAGGGGGCAGGTCTCAAAAGTCCAGGGCAATTCAAAGCGGCCACCAGCAATCTCTTAGTCTCTCTCTCTCCACGAGGTGCTGCTTCTAAAAAGAACTTCCGCCTCTCTCTTGTCTCTCCAAATCTACATCACCAGCTCCTCCCACTTCAGGACTTTCTTTTCACATCAACAAGCCCATCCCACAGGTGGGATTAACAAACTCTGGGTTTTAATACAATCAATTTGAAAACCAAGCCAATACAGGGGAATCTTTAATTGCCATTACTATCACAAGCACGTTATCTCATTTGGTTTTCACAGCTCTGTTAGATAAGTGCTATTCTCCCCATTTTCACAGAGTAGGAAACTGAGTCATGGAGCAGTTATGTGCCTGACCCAGGGTCACACAGCTAGTTGGGTTGGACTGGATGGTTCTGAGATCTTTGACCCTATAGTCCATTAAAAAAAAATTTATGGGGTGGCTAGGTGGTGCAGTGAGTAAAGCGCCAGCCTTGGAGTTGGGAAGACCCGAGTTCGGTTCCGGCCTCAGACACTTAACACCCACACAAAAAAACTAGCCGTGTAACCTTGGGCAAGTTACTTAGCCCCAATTGCCCTCCAAAAGGCAAAAAAAATTAATTATTTTCCTTTTTTTTTGTTCTAAATTCAAAGACCCCCCAAGACCCCTTCTCTAAATGAGTATTTTCTTATATATAGCAGAACACAATGATCATGTATAAAGGCATGAGCCTTCCTTCCCTCCTTGGATGACCTCTCATCTACTCTGCATCTTTCTTGTACATTTTTCTTACTTTTTTTTTTCCAAATGCCTTATTAACTTCTGATTTACATCATTCGTTTCCACCAGATTTTGAGTTACAAATTTTCTCCCTGTTTTTCCCCTACCCACCGCCCCAAAATAGCAGTCCCACAGGATATCCCCTCCTCCAATCTGCTCTCTCCCATATTTTCTCCCATACCCCTTTCGACTTTTCCAGTAGGGCACGGTGGATCTCTAAGCCCCAGTGCCTGTATATCTTATTTCCCAATTACATGTAAAATAGTATTAATAATACTATATATATATATATTTGAATATTTGATTTTAAAACTTTGAATTCCAGATTCATTCCCTTTCTCCCTTGTCTCTCATCCTTACTGGGAAGATGAGCAGTTCAGTATAGGTTGTACATGTGTGGCTAATGCAAAACATTAACATAGTAGATATATTGTTAAAGACTGACTATATTTCCCTCCCTCCTATCCCACCTCCCACTTGTTCTATTCTCTACTTTGATCCTGTCCCTTTTCAAAAGTGGGTGCTTCCAACTTTCCTCTCCCCCAGCCTGCCCTCCCTTCCATCATCTCCCCTCTCATCCCCTTCCCCCCCACTCTCCTGTAGGGTGAGATACCCTATTTAGTGTGTATTTCATTCCCTCCCCAAGCCAAATTTAATGAGAATAAGGTTCACCCATTCCCTTTTGCCTTCCTATTCTTCCCCTCCATTGTAACCATTTTCCCTTGCCTCTTCTATATGAGATAGTTTGCCCCATTCTCTCTCTCCCCATTTCCTCTCATTATATTCCTCTCTCACCTCTCATCCCTTCCTGTTAAATTGGTCCTGTGCTTTCTATGTATACCTGTAAACATATATACACACATTCACATATGTATTCATATGCCCATATACCCTCATATACAGACACATATATATATTTCTATTCCCTTCAACTACTGAGAAAAGTTTCATTTTTATTGCTTTTCCATGTAGGAATGTTAATAGTTCAACTTTGATAAGTTCCTTATGATTTCTTTTCCCTGTTTACCTTCTCATGCTTCTCTTGCTTCTTGTATCTGAATGTCAAATTTTCTATTCAACTCTGGTTTTTTCAGCAAGAATGCTTGAAAGTCCTCTATTCCACTGAATGACCATATTGTCCCCTGAAACAAGGATACTCAGTTTTGATGGGTAGGTGACTCTTGGTTTTAATCCCAGCTCCTTTGACCTCCAGAATATCATATTCCAAGCCCTTCAATCCCTCAGTGTAGAAGCTGCCAGATCCTGGGTTATCCTGATTGTGTTTCCACAATATTCAAATGGTTTCTTCCTGGCTGCTTGTAATATTCTCTCCTTAATCTGGGAATTCCAGAACCTGGCTATAATATTCTTAGGAGTTTTCTTTTTGGGATCTTTTTCAGGAGGTGATTGGTGGATTCTTTCAACCTCTGTTTTGCCCTCTGGTTCTAAAACATCAGAGCCGTTTTCTTTGAGAACTTTCTGGAGGATGATTTCTAGGTTCTTATTTTGATCATGGCTTTCAGGTAGTCCAATAATTTTTAAATTATCTCTCCTGGATCTATTTTCCAGGTCAGTGGTTTTTCCCATGAGATATTTCACATTGCCTTCTAGTCTTTCATTTGTTGGGATCTGTTTAACAGCATCTTGATTTCTCATAAAATCATTAGCTTCCATTTGCTCCAATCTAATTTTGAAGCAATGATTCTCCTCATTGAGCTTTTGAGATTCTTTTTCCATCTGGCAAATTCGTCTTTTTAAGCCATTCTTCTCCTCATTGCCTTTTTGAGCCTCTTTTGCCATTTGAGTTAGTCTATTTTTTAAGGTGATTTTTTCCTCAGTCAGGCTGTTGACTCTCATTTCGTAATTTTCTTGCATTGTTCTCATTTCTCTTCCCAATTTTTCCGCCACTTCTCTTATCTGCTTCTTAAGGTCCTCTATGGCCTGTAACCAGCTCCTATTTTCCTTTGCAGCTTTTGGTGCAGGAGTTCTGGCTTTACTGTCTTCCTCCTGTTCCATGCTTTACTCCTTTTTGTCCCCAAAATAGGAGTCTAATGTTGGAATCTTCTGTCTGCTTTGTTTCTTTTGCCTGGTCATGTTGCCCCTCAGTCACTTGACCTCTGGGCTTTTTGCCACAGTAGGACTCTGCCACCATACAGTGGAGCTTTTGTCCCAAATGCTGGGGTTTTCTCAGCTGCCAGAGGTATTAGATGGGTGCCCTCTCTGAGGTCTCCACATGCTTTGGCAAAGCTGGACATACACCCCGGGACCTCCACCCTAGACTGCAATCTAGATCCAAGAAGGTTAAAGCAAGAGTGATTACCCCTCAGACTGGTGCTTGGTTCCCCTACACTCTGCAGGCCAGAAGCTGAAGCTGTCACGTGGTGCCACAGCTCAGTGGCTTCTCACCCCAGGGGCAAAAGCCATGCTCTCCCACTTACTGGGTCCCAAAGTCCAGACTGCACTGACCTCCCATTTTGTTCTTCACATCTATGTGTTGATAAATCTAGAAACGGCCACGGAGTCCCTTCAGCCCGCAGCTGGTCAGGCCCTCCCTGGGGCTAAAGCCTTGGTGTGGGGCTGGGCTGGGCTCGGTTCCCAGAGCGCTTGCGCTGGCATATTCCTGCCGGCCTGCTGGGCTGTCCTCAGCAGGAGGTTAGCTTCTCTGTGTCATTTTGTGTGTTCTGCAGCTCCAAAGTTTGTTTAGAGTCCCCTTTTTACATGGATTGGGGAAGGTGGAAGCCGGAGCAGCAGGGAGGTCCTGCTTCTACTTTGCCATCTTGATCCATTTTTCTTACTTTTTAGTTATTGTTCAGTCATGTCCAGCTCCTCGTGACCCCATTTGGGGTTTTATTGGCCAAGATACTGGAGTAGTTTGTCATTTCCTTTTCCAACTCATTTGACAGATGAGGAAACTGAGGCAAACTGGGTTAAGTGACTTACCCAGGGTCACACAGCTAGGAAGTATCTGAGGCCAGATTTCAACTCAGGAAGAGGAGTTGTCCTGACGCCATGTCATCTGTCCCCATTAGAACCTAGAGCTCAGCACAGGGCCCAGCACATAATAAGTAAATGTTTGTTGACTGACTAGTTGACTAGGTATAGTGGAATGAATATTAACCCTAGAGTTCAAGCTCTGGCTCACCCACATTACTAGCTGCCAAAATTTGATTTTCTTTACCACCTAAGGCCACACTTGTAAAATGGGAAAGAGAATCCCTGAATTGCCTAATTCCCAAAGGTGGGCCCCCTGGAAGAGAATGGTTATGCAGCCCTTTGGGAGCTGTTGCTTTCAAAATGTCTCTAAGGTAATCTCACCTCTGGCCTCAAAGGTCCAAGGATCAGCCCAGCCCAGCCCAACACTAAAGGGCCCAGCATAAAGACCAGACCAGGGGCAAATTCTCTGAAGAAACTGGGCATGTTTGGGCTCTGGAGGAGACCAATGTGAGCTAGTTAACTGTCCTAAAGTGTGTGAGGGGCCTTTATGCGGAGAAGGGGATGGATGGCTTTGTTCTTCTCTGCTCCAGAAGGCAAAACTAGGAGTCATGGGTGGAATTTGCAAAGAGGCATTTTAGTCTTTAGAAAAACTTCCCAGCAATTAAGACTGTCCCCAAAATGGAATGAGCTGCTTTTGGAGGTGGGAAGCTCCCTGCCTTGGGGGTCTTTAAACACCACTTGGAAGATGTTGGGGTACTTTGTTCGGGATATGGAAGATAGGATTCCTGGTTCAGAAAGCATTTATTAAGGGCCTCCTGTATGCCAGGTTGAAATGAATGGCTTTAGAGAGCCCATCTAGCTGTGGAATTCTGAGTTTCTACGAGAGACAAGGAGGAGAAGGGAATAGAAGTAGAGGAAGAAGAAACTTTTAAAATTGTATTATTTACTTATTTTTAATATTCATTTAAAAAAATTGAGTTCCAAATTCTCTCCCTCCCACCCCTCCCCCATTCATCCTGAAGGTAAAAAAATGTCATCTCAATTATACATGTAAAATCATGCAAATTTCAATATTAGCCATGTTGAAACAACAACAAATGCAAGAAAAACAAAGGGAAAAAATATGCTTCAATCTGCATTCAGATTCTTATCAGTTCTTTTTCTGGAGGTAGCATTTTTCATCATAAGTCCTTTGGAATTGTCTTGGATCATTGTATTGATCAGCATAGCTAAGCCATTCAGATTTGATCATCTTTATAATGTTGCTATTACTGTGTACAACTGTCTTCTGGTTCTGCTCACTTGACTTTGCATCAGTTCATATAAGTCTTCCCACGTTTTTCTGAAACCATCCCACTCATCGTTTCTTGTAGTGTTCCATCATAATCATATACTACAACTTGTTCAACCATCCCTGAATTAATAGGGGGTCCCCTCAATTTCTAGTTCTTTATAACCACAAAAAAGAGTAGCTATAAATATGTTTGTACATGTAGGTCCTTCCTCCCCTTTTTCTAAATCTCTTTGGGATACAGACTTAGTGGTGGTATTACTGGGGGAGCTCGCATCTTGTTCCTTTCAGTCTATTCACCAAATTAGAATGTGCAGGTATGACCATGTCACCCTCCCTGCCAAAATGAGCTCCAGGGGCCCCCCTGTACCTCCAGGATCAGATAGAAAACCCTCTGTTTGGTATTTGTGGCCTTTCCTACCTTTCCGGTCTTCTTACATTTTATTGTTCTTCAAATGTGACAGTCGATCTCCTACCTCAGAGCTTTTGCACTGGCTGTCCCCCATGCCTGATACGCTCTCCCTCCTCATTTCTCATCCAGGTAGGGTGTTGTGTGTGTGCATGTGCATGTGTGTGTGCGCGCACACTCATGTGGGTGCACTCGTGTGCCCAAGCACACAGCCATGTCTGCCCTGAAGAGGATAGGGTGGAGAGTCCCAGCTCATGGTTGTGAAGTGGGAAGTGGGTCCTATGGTTGGAATGGAGTGTGGGCTCTGGGTTCCCTCCTGTGGGGGTAGGAATAATAATAATAGTCACAACAGCTCGTTTTTCTAGAGTGCTTTAAAGTTTGTTAAATTCTTTACAAATATTCTTTTTTGATCCTGAAAACGGCTCTGGGAGGGAGGAACTAATATCATCCTCATTTTACAGGTGAGGAAACTGAGGCCAGTAGAGTTTAACTGACTTGCCGAGGGTCACGTGCCTAATAGGTGTCTGAGGCCACATTTGAACTCCAGTCTTCCTGACTACAGGCCCAGGGTCCAAATTGCCTAAGAAATAGAAAAGTGCAGCTGGGAGTAAGAATGTTGGGGAGAAGAGCTTCCCCTGGTGCTGGCTCCTGTTGGACCCTCCAGGGCTGGGTGGGAGTTGGGAGGGGGGCAAGCTGAGGTTGCTCTCATGCCCTGACCTCTTGGTTTCTCTAGGCTAAGTGCCCATTAATTTTTTTAACTGAGCCTGGTGTGACTTGGTCTCTTGGACCTTCTCCATTATGGTTGCCCATCTCTGGAAGCTGCCCTAGAACTGGACACAGAGGGGAAGGGAATAGAAAAAACATTTATATAAGCACCTACTATGTGCCAGGCCCTGTGCTAAGAACGTTTAACAACTATTATCCCATTTGACCCTCACAACAAGCGTGGGAGGTACATGCTATTATTATCATCTCCATTATAGAGTTGAGGAATTTGAAGCAGAGGGAGGTTAAGTGATCTGCCCAAGGTCACACAGCTAGTAACTTTCTGAGGATTTGAAGGCACCAGCAGCTGGGGGGACGGGGAAAGGCTTGGACCTGAGTCTTGAAAGAAGTCAGAGAAGCTAAGAGGTGGAGAGGGCATGCCCGGCATGGGGCACAGCCAAGGCAGAGGCATGAGGTCAAGATAACGTGTGCAATCAGCAGAGAGGGAAGCCGTCTACCTGGACGGTAGAGTATGTGCAGGGGTGGGAGTAAGGTTTAAAGATGTAGAAAAGGGATGCGGGTGAGGAGTCAGGTGATGAAGGGCTTTAACAGCCAAACGGACGGTTTTATTTGACCCTGGAGGTAGTGAGGGCCACTGGAGTTTGCTCAAAGTGGAGGAAGGGTGGGTATGGTCAGAACCGAGATTTCAGAAGGTCCCTCTGACAGCTGATCTGAGCAGGGACGGACTTTCTTCCAGATAAGCCTCGTGAGGGAGGTGGAGACTTAGAGAGGACGTGACTTACCTTAGTCACACAGCAAGAAGGTTGGGATTCGAATTCAGGTCTTCAGACACCCGGCCGCGGTGTCCCTGGGGCAGAGCGCTTTGGCTGTGGCTGCTGCCCCTCCCGGGGCCGGACCGGAGCCGCTGTCCCCCCTTCGCAGTCCTGGCCCCTGCCGTAGCCTGTCCTACCTTGTCCTGCCCTGCCCTGTCTCCAACCCCAGCCGAGAACTGAGGTGTTCCGGGATGCCAGCCCAGGGGGAGGGACCTGGGCTCCGGGCCGGCCCGCCCCATTCTGTTCAGGTGCTGCGGGGCGCGGAGCCTGGAGCCCGGAGCCGAGCTGGAGACGGGAAGAGCTCAGCTCCCCGCCCCAGCCCCATGGACCTCCTCACTCCCTGGAAGGGGGCCCGCCGGAAAAGCGCTTACAGGTACAGGTGCCTGGGGCTGGGGAAGGCGGTGGGGGGAGCGAAGCTGGAGGGTCCCTGTGGGAGCGAGGAGCCAGCATCCCTGCATCCCGCGCTTGGAGCTGGAAGGCAACCAGCTGGACCCCAGAGCTTGGGGAGCCCTTGGGCCCCCAGACCCTTCTCTAGACCCAAGCCAAGGGCCGGGGACTTTGGGGCAAAGTCAATGGAGAGTAGGAATAGAAGCCGGGCCCCAATGACCCAGCTCTGGTCCTCCCGACACCCAATCTGAAAAGAATTTTCAGGAAGCTGCTGATTGGACAGTTTTGCTATCTTCCTTCCCCTCCCCGCTCCAAGTTCTGGAGACTAGGGAGAAGTCTGGGTGAGGAGGGGGTGGTGTGCACAATTCAACAAACATTTATTAAATGCCTACGTGGGGAAGGGGGTCTGGGAATGCCCAGATAAAAAGACTACATTCGCTTGGGAGGGGAGGGCACTTGGCCAAACAAGGCGAATATGGGGATTGGTGTTGGGACAGAGGAGGGTTGGACAAAGTGCCCTGGAGAAGGAAGCACTGGGGTTAGGGCTGGCATCCTGAGCTGGGCATGCACAACTCCCCTTAAGGGAAGGGTTGGGGAGGTGGGGGAATCGTAAATAATCCAGCTTGGCCCAACAAGGGGCAAGTGAGAGAGAGGGCACTGGAAAGACAGATCCATTCATTCATTCTTTCACACATTTAGTAAGCCTACTATGTGCAGAGTCCTGTCTGTGCTCAGCCCTGGACCAGAGGCCCCAGTACAGATAATTCTAATGCACAATATCCCATGATCCCATGATCAATTCCAACAAACCCAACTCTGTGTATGAGATGTGAGGAGGAAAGCTATTATTGTTCTATCTAGTGTGACTGAAGTTGGACCCAGAGTGTGGAGAATCTTGAATGCCACAATAAGGATCTTTAGAATGTTTACCCTGTAGGCAAGTGGGCTTCCTAGGAAGCTTTTGAACAGGGAAGGGCCACAGTCAGGCTTATGCCTCAGGTTGGATCTTTTGGTAACTGTTAGGAGAGAGAGAGACCTGAAGCACAGAAGCCAATTAGGAAGGAGGCAGTTGCAATAAAGCAGGTGACAGGTAATCCACCTGAGCAGAGAGAAGGAAATGTCGTGGGCCTGAAATGGACAAGACTCGGCAGCTGGTTGGACGTGTAGGATGAAGGACGATTCTTGGGTCCTGATCTAGAGTCCTGTCCTGGGAAGACAGAGAAAAGGAAGTTGGGAGGGGTAGGTTTAGGGGGAGCATAATGGGTTCTCTTGGGAAATCTGTAGGATCAATCCCCCCAAATCCCCACCATACACACCAACAGCCCCCAGCTGGGTTCTCCATCCTCCCTTCTTAGGACCTTAGTCATCCTCCTAAAGGAAGTCCAGATGAATGGGAGGTAGGGGTGGGTCCCTACCCAGGAAGTCAGGTTTATGCAACTGCCTCTATCCATGAGCTCGGGCTTTGCAGAGGAGCCTAGTCACAAGCCTGGGTTCCCAGCACCCATAGAGAGGGTGTCCTGCATGCCACTTCCTGCCCAAGACACATGCCTGGAGCACCTCCCAGACACCACCTTTGAGGAAGGATATGAGGATCTGGAGCCTATTTAGAGGAGGAGATGAGAGGCCATGTTGTACAAAGATCATCTGATGGCTCTAGGGGTGTTTAGCCTGGAGAAGAAAAGACTGGGAGGGGGAGGGAGGATGAGAACTGCCTTCAGATATCTGAGGAGCTGTCATGAATGGGGGCCTGGACTTGTTTGCATTAACCCCACAGGGAAGAAGGAGGAGCATCATGGGAAGGATAGAGCACAGAGAGACAGATGGGCTCCTTGTAGGATTTCATAGAATCTTTTTTAGTTTGAAGGGACATTAAAGATCATTTGGTCCAGTCCCTTCATTTTACAAATGAGGAAACTGAGGCCTGGGAAGAGGAAGGGACGTGGGTTGTGAGACATGATATCATAACTGAGAGACAAGAAGGGACAGAGGATAGAGAGTCGATTTTGGAGTCAGTGAGAACTGGGTTCAAATCCTATGGCTCACCCTCCTGGCTATGTGACCCTGGCTAAGTCATTTAACTTCTCAGTATTCTAGGCATCTCTCTGAGTTGAAGAGTGGGGGTGAGTCTGCTTTGGAAGAGAGGGAGTTTCCTTAGTGAAAGTTCCCTACTCTGGTCCAATAAAATATATATGTGCGGGTCTATGTACGTATGCATATATGGATGTGGATGTGTATTGCTTTCACATTCCCCAAGTAATTTTTATCCCTTATCTCATCTGAATCTCACCATAACCCTGTGAGGCAGGTATTACAGGTACCATCAGCCCAGCTTGGCTGCTTACACTCTCCAGCCAGCCACGTCGCTTCCCTGGGGCTCAGTTTCCTTCTCTGCAAAAAGAAAGTGTTAAACTACTGCCCCCCCCCCCATGTTCCTCTTGGGTCTAAATCCAGGTCTCCATTTCACAGAGGAGGAGGAGGAGCCTCTCTGAGGCTCAGAGATAAGGAGACACTTAGCCTGGGTCCCACAGCTACAAAGTGTTGGAGGCAGGCAGGGCAGACAGGTCTAGGCATGCCAGGTGGCTCTGCACTGGAGTCAGGAAGACTTGAATTCAAATCCTGCCTCAGACACTAACTGTGTGAGCCTGGGCAAATCACTTGATCTGTTTGCCTCAGTTTCCTCAGCTGTAATAATAAAAACAATAATAACAACGACTGCCCTTCCCTCCCCTCTCCTCCCCTATTAGATGGCTCTGCTCTTTCTAATTCAATTTATTAAGTTCCTACTGTGTGCTGGTCATTTATTAAGAAGTATTTATGATGAGCACTAAGGAGAAGGAGGAGGAAGAAGGGGAAGAAGAAGAGGGGGGAGAGAAGAAGGAGAAGGAGGAAGAGGAAGAAAAGCAGGAAGAGGAAGAAGAGGGGAAGAGATGGAGGAGGAGGAAGAGAAGTGGTCTTTCTGGACCTCTAGGAGCAACGTGGAAATCCCTAGGCACACATATGATACATACAGAATGGAAGAATACTTTGGATGGGAAGGCTCCCGAGGGGGGACTCCTGTAGATGTCAGTGCCTGAGCATAAAGACAGAAGGATTTTGTTTACCCTCAGGGAGATTACCTCCCCCTTGGAAATATCCATAGATAAGGAAAATGCCCCATGTTTACAGGTAGGGGAGAGCACCAGCATATGGGTAAATCAGGGAAGGCTTCATGGAGGAGGAAGGAAAGAGAAGGAGGAGGAAACCCCTGAGCTGAGTCTGGAGGAAGCTAAGAATTCCTGAAGGAGGGATGGTTTTCCAGGAGTCAGGGAAAGCTTGTGGAAAGGCACCGAGGTGGGAGATAGAGTGATGAGTTTGGGCACGGCAGAGAGTGTGTGAAGAAGCCTGGAAAGGTCAGCTCCAGCCAGAGTGTGGAGGGCTCTTAATAGCAGGCTTATCTTAGAAGGGATAGGGAGTCACTGGGGCTGCTTGAGCAGGGGAGTGACCCAGGCAGACCTGTGCTTTAGGGATATCACTCTGGCAGCTGTGAGGATGGACTGGAGGCTGAATGTTACCTAGTGCATCCGGGTATACAAGGTGAGAGCTGATAGGAGCCTGAGGGAGAATCAGAGAGAGCAGCAATGGTGGGGGGTGAGGTAATGAGCTCCCCATCCATACAGGTGTCTGAGCAGAGGGTACCATACTGCAGAGGGGCCTCGGGCTTCTTATTACAGCTGGACTCAGTGACTTTCTGGTCCCATCCATTTGTTGTCCAGTCATGTCCTTCTCTTAGTGACTCCACCTGGAATTTTCTTGGCAAAGATACTAGATTGGTTTGCCATTTCCTTCTCCAGCTCTTTTTTATAGATGAGGAAACTGAGGCACATGTGGTGAAGTGACTTGTCCAGGGTCACACAGCTAGTAAGTGTCTGAGATCAGATTGGAACTCAGGTCCTCTTGACTCCAGGCAAAGCACTCTATACACTGAGCTGCCTGGCTAACTAACTATAGTTCATTTCCAGTCCCATTCTATACAATCCCCATTTCTATAGTGCCTTCTTCATTACAATTCCAGGAGGAGGAATAAAGTCAGTCAATAAACATTTATTAAGCACCTACTGTCTACAGGGCCTTGTACTAAGTACAAAGAGAGGCATCTGTCAGTCCCTGCCCTCAAGGAGCTCCCAGCCAAATGGGGGAGACCACACACAAATGACAACATACAAAGATACAGATGGGGGAGCTAAGGAAATGATCATGGGACTAAGAGGAACCAGGAAAGGCTTCCTGCAGGAGGAGGGATTTTGGTTGGGATTTGAAGAAAGCCAAGAGATGGAGATGAGGAGGGATGGCATCCCAGGCAGGGGGCACAGTCAGTGACAGGGTTAAGTGACTTGCCCAAGGTCACAGCTAGTAAGTGTCTGGATCCAGATTTGACCTCAGGAAGATGTCAAGTCTTGGGGGCTCCAGACGTGGCACTCTGTGCACTCTGGCGCCACCTAACTGCCCCACTTTATCCTGGAGATGAAGTTTATTAAGCGTGTGTGTGTGTGTGTGTGTGTGTGTGTGTGTGAGACATAGTCAGGAACAACACGTTAGGACTCACTTGGACGGCCAAGGGTACCATGGCCTGGAGTGGGGAGAGGCGTGAGGTGAGGGCACCAACCCTCGGGCTATTGCAATGATACAGGTGCGAGGTCCTGTGGAGGGTCACAGCAGTGTTAGGGGAGAGAAAGGGGCTGCTTGGGAGAGAGGTTGGCAAAGGTAGCATTGACAGGCCTTGGTGAACAATTGGACAGAGGAGATGAGAAAGAGTGAGGGCCAGGATGACCCCCCGCGAAGGGGAAAGAAAGCCTGGGAGGAAAAACAGGAAAATTTGTAAGCAGAGAGAATTTGGGGAAAGGATGATGAGTTTTTGGGTGTGCTGAGTTTAAGTTTCACTGGGACATTCAGTTCAATATGTTGCGATGTTATTAGCCCCCTTTTACAGAGAAAAAGAATTGACTTGCCCAAGGTCATGCAGCTAAAAAAGTAGCAGTGTGGATATTTGGAATCAAAAGAGGTGGGTTTGAATTCCACTTTTGCCATTGACTCCCTGCATGACTTTGGGAAAATCCCTTTCCTATTCTCAGCCTCAGTTCTGCCATCCATAAAATGGGGGAGTAAGACCAGATGACCGCAAAGGTCCCTCCCAGGTCTGAATCCCTGATCCCTATGACAAGAGTGGTATGTTAGAAATGACACTTGGCAGCTCCAGCTGGGACATAGAGTATAGGAAGAAGCCTGAAAGATCAGCTCCAGTTTGACTGTGGAGGTCAATCTGAGAAGTAATAGGGAGTCCTGGCAGCTTCTTGAGCAGGGGAGTGATTCAGTCTGACCCGTGCTTGGGAATCACTTTGGCAGATGTAAGGAGGATGGGTCGGAGGCTGTGGAAAGGTTCAAAGTGATGAGATCCTGAAGGATGAGAAAAAAGCCTGGAAGCAGGAGCCCCTCTAAATAGTGCAGATCAGAGGTAACGACTTGATTGTTTTCTCCTGTCCCTGATCCCTTCCCACACTGGCTCTGTCTGACTGTGGGCTCCCACTGAGACTCCCACTCTTCAAGAGCCTTGGGAAGTCAGAGCAGGAAAGGGCCTTCGAACATACTCTCAAAAAACATATATTCACTGCTTACTGTGTGAGTTAATAAGCCATTCAACAAACATTTAAGGGAGTGATTGCTCTGGACCAAACACTGCAACAGCACAAGGCAAAAAAAAAAACACAGTCCCTGCCCCTAAGGAGCCTCCTCTCCCCCCCTCCCCAACTTAGTAGTATTTTATTTTTTTCCAATTACATGCAAAGATAGTTTTCAACATTCACTTTTTTTTTTGCTTTTGCTTTTTTTTTTTGGAAGGGGAAGGCTGGGCAATTGGGGTTAAGTGACTTGCCCAAGGTCACATGGCTAGTAAGTGTTAAGTGTCTGAGGCTGGATTTGAACTCAGGTCCTACTGACTCCAGGGCCGGTGCTCTATTCACTGTGCCACCTAGCCTCCCCTATTATTCACTTTTACAAGATTTTGAGTTCCAAATTTTTTTCTTCCTCCTTCCCCAAGATTTTTGATGTAGGCTATACACGTACAATCATATTAAACATATTTCCATATTAGTCATATTGTGAAAGAAGAATCAGAACAAAAAGGAAAAACCATGAGAAAGAAAAAACAAAACAAAAAGAAAGAGAAAATAGTCTGCTTCACTCAGCATTTAGACTCCATAGTACTTCCTCTGGATGTGGACAGCATTTTTCATTATGGGTCTTAGATCTTTGCACTGCTGAGGAGAGCTAAGTCTATTGGTCATTGTACAATGTTACTGTTTACTGTGCACAATGTTCCCCTGGTTCTGCTCACCTCACTCAGCTTCAGTTCATATAAGTCTTTCCAGGTTTTTCTGAAGTCGTCCTGATCATCAGTTCTTATGTAATAATAGTATTCCATTACCATTCATATACCACAACTTGTTTAGCTATTCCTCAACTGATGGGCATCCTCTCAATTTCCAATTTTTTTTTCCAATTTTCCAATCTTTTTGCCACCACAAAAAGAGCTGCTCTAAATATTTTTGTACATGTGGGTCCTTTTCCCTTTTTTATGATTTCTTTAGGATGTAGACCTAGTAGTGGGATTACTGGATCAAAGAGTATGTACAATTTTATAGCCCTTTGGGCATAATTGCAAATTGCTCTCCAGAATGGTTGGATCAGTTCACAACTCCACCAACAATGCACTAGTGTTCAAATTTTCCCACATCTTCTCCAGCATTTATCATTTTCCCTTTCTTATAATATTAGCCAATCTGATAGGTGTCAGATGATAACCCAGAGTTGTTTTAATTTGCATTTCTCTAATCAAATAGTGATTTAGAGCATTTTTCATGTGATTATAGACAGTTTTAATTTCTTCATCTGAAAACTGCCTGTTCATATCCTTTGACCATTTATACCATTTTAACTGGGGAATGACTTGTATTCTTAAAAATTTGACTCTGTTCTCTCTATATTTTAGAAGTGAGGCCTTTATCAGAGATCCTGGCTGTAAAAATTGTCTCCTCGCTTTCTGTTTCCCTTCTAATCTTGGTTCTGTTGGTTTTGTTTGTGCTAAACCTTTTTAATTTTATGTAATCAAAAGGATCCTTTTAGCATTTCATGATGTTCTCTGTCTCTTGTCTGGCCACAAATTCTCCCTTTCTCCATAGATCTGACAGGTAAGCTATTCTGTGTTCTCCTAATTTGCTTATAGCATCATCCTTTATGTCTACATCATGTACCCATTTGGACCTTATCTTGGTATAAGGTATAAGATATTGGTCTATGCCTAGTTTCTGCCACACTATTTTCCAGTTTTCTCAGCAGTTTTTCTCAGATAGTGAGTTCTTATCTCAGAGGCAGGAGTTTTTGGGTTTATCAAACAGTAAATGACTACAGTCCTTTACAACTGTGTCTTGTGTACCTAACCTATTCCACTGATCCACCACTCTATTTCTTGGCCAGTACCAGATAATTTTGGTGACTGCTGCTTTATAATACAGTTTTAGATCTGGTATGGCTAGGCCACATTCCTTTGCATTTCTTTTCATTAATTCCCTTGGTATTCTTAACCTTTTTTTTCTTCCAGACAGATTTTGTTATTATTTTTTCTAGCTCTATAAAATAATTTTTGGGAGTTTGATTGGTGTGGCACTGAATAGAATTGATTTTTATTATATTAGCTCAGCCTATCCATGAACAGCTGATATTTTTCCAGTTATTTAGATCTGACTTTATTTGTGTGAAAAGTGTTTTGTGATGGTATTCATATAGTTCCTGGGTTTGTCTTGACAGGTAGACTCCCACATATTTTATACTGCCTACAGTTATTTTAAATGGAATTTCTCTTTCTATCTCTTGCTGCTGGGGAGCTCACTTTCTAATGGGGGAAAATCTACGTACATACAAAGTTCATAGAGTGTAAATAAGAAGTGATTTCTAAGGGAAGGCATGGGCGAGGGTGTCAGACAATGCAAAGGCCTGGAGATGGGACATGAAGTGTTGTATGTAAGGAATATCAAGAAGGGTCAGTGTAGCTGGGATAGTGCCTATAGGGGAGTAAGGTATGAGAAGATTGAAAAAGTGGGAATGGGTCCTGACATGAAGGACTTTTTTTAAAATTAAATTTTATGTTTATTTTTAGTTTATATCATTCATTTCCACAAGATTTTGAGTTACAAATTTTCTCCCCATCTTTCCCCTACCCACCACCCCAAAACAGTGATCCCACTGAACACCCCCTCCCCCAATCTGTTCTCTCCTATATCCTCCCTCATCTCCCCTCCGACGTTCCAGTAGGGCAAAATGGATCTCTATGCCCCAGTACCTGTATATCTTATTCCCCAGTTTCATGTAAAGAAAATTATATATGTATGTTAAACATTTGATTTTAAAACTTTGAATTCCAGATTCTTTCCCTTCCTCTGTCGTCACCCACCCTTACTGGGAAAATAAGCAGTTCAGTATAGGTTGTACATGTGTAGCTATGCAAAACATTTCCATAGTGGATATATTGTAAAAAAAATGAATATATTTCCCTCCATCCTGTCCTGCCCCCCACTTGTTCTGTTCTCTATTTTGATCCTGTCCCTTTCCAAAAGTGGGTCCTTCCAACTTCCCTACCCCCCAGCCTGCCCTCCCTTCCATCATCCCCCCACTCTCATCCCCTTCCCCTCCTACTCTCCTGTAGGGTGAGATAACCTATTTAGTGCGTATATCATTCCCTCCCTGAGCCAAATTCAATGAGAATAAGGTTGACTCATTCCCTTTTGCCTCCCTGTTCTTCCCCTCCATTATAACAGTTTCCCCTTGCCTCTTTTATATGAGATAGTTTACCCCAATCTGTCTCTCCCCATCTCCTCTCATTATATCCCTTTCTCACCTCTCAATTTCACCTTTTAAGTATCATCCCTTCCTATTCAAGGGGTCCTGTGCCCTGTGTCTATGTATACCTGTACACACATATACACACACTCACATATGTATTCATGTATCCACATACCCTCCTATATAGACACATGTATGTATATACACACATTTATATTCCCTTCAATTATTCTCATACTGAGAAAAGTTTCATAAGTTACAATTATTATTTTTCTATGTAGGAATGTAAATAGTTCAACTCTGATAAGGTCCTTATGATTTCTTCCCCCTGTTTACCTTCTCATGCTTCTCTTGCTTCTTGTATCTGAGTGTCAAATCTTCTATTCAACTCTGGTTTTTTCAGCAAGAATGCTTGAAAGTCCTCTATTCCATTGAATGACCATATTTTCCCTGAAACATGATACTCAGTTTTGCTGTGTAGGTGATTCTTGGTTTTAATCCCAGCTCCTTTGACCTCTGGAATATCATATTCCAGGCCCTTTGGCCCTTCAGTGTAGAAGCTGCCAGATCCTGTGCTATCATGATTGTGTTTCCACATAATTCAAATTGTTTCTTCCTGGCTGCTTGTAATATTTTCTCCTAGATCTGGGAATTCTGGAACCTGGCTATAATATTCCTAGGAGTTTTCTTTTGGGGATCTTTTTCAAGAGGTGATTGGTGGATTCTTTCAAGCTCTCTTTTGCCCTCTGGTTCTAAAACATCAGGGCAATTTTGCTTGAGAATTTCTTGAAGGATGATTTCTATGTTCTTTTTTTGATCATGGCTTTCAGGTAGTCCAATAATTTTTCAATTATCTCTCCTGGATCTATTTTCCAGGCCAGTGGTTTTTCCAATGAGATATTTCACATTGCCTTCTATTCTTTCCTTTATTTGGATCTGTTTAATAGTATCTTGATTTCTCATAAAGGCACTACCTTCCATTTGCTCCAATATAATTCTGAAGGAATGATTCTCTTCAGTGAGCTTTTGAGATTCTTTTTCCATCTGGCAAATTCAGCTTTTTAAGGCATTCTTCTCCTCATTGACTTTTTGAGCCTCTTTTGCCATTTGAGTTAGTCTATTTTTTAAGGTATTATTTTCTTCAGTCAGGTTATTGACTCTCTTTTCATTATTTTCTTGCATCATTCTCATTTTTCTTCCCAAATTTTCCTCCACTTCCCTTATTTGGTTTTCAGAATCCTTCTTAAGCTCCTCTATGGCCTGTAATCAATTCATATTTTTCTTGGAAAGTTTTGGTGCAGGAGTTCTAACTTTGTTGTCTTCCTCCTGTTCCATGCTTTGATCCTTTTTGACCCCAAAATAGGAGTCTAATGTCATATTTCTGAGCTTGCTTTGCTTCCTTTGCTTGCTCATGTTGCCACTCAATTACCTGACTTTTGAGCTTTTTGCCACAGTAGAACTTTGCTTCCAGAGAGGAAAGCTTTGTCCCAAATTGCTGGGGTTTTCTCAGCTGCTGGAGCTATTAGTTGCCTGCCCTCTCTGAAGCCTTCACATGCTCTGGCTCACTGGTCACGCACCCCAGGACCTCCACCCAAGACAGCAATTCAGACCCAAGCAGGTTAAAGCCAGAGTGATTACCCCTCAGACTCGTCCCCTACAATCAGCAGGCCTGGAGCTCTGAAGCAGCCATGCCGCAGCGGCCAAGGCGCCTCAGCCGCTTCTCCCTCAGGGGCCAGAGCCTGGACCACACTCCTGAACTCCCTGTTCCCAAAGTTCACACTGACCTCTCACTTTGTCCTTAGCATCTATGGGTTGATAAGTCTGGAAACTGCCACAGCTGCTGGTGATCCACTCTAGCCACAGCTGGTCGGGCCACCTTGGGGCTAAAACCACAGACTCACGTGAGGCTGGGCTCTGCTCCCAGAGCACTGTGATGGCCCCTTCTGGCCTGCTGGGCTTTCTTCAGGGGGAGATTAGTTTCTCTCTATCACTTTGTGGGTTCTGTAGCTCTAAAGGTTGTTTAGAGTCATTTTTTACATGTTTTAGGGGAGGTGGAAGCAGGAGCCAGGTGGAAGTCCTGTTTCTACCATGAAGGACTTTTAAAGCCAAAGCAGTTTATATTTGACCATGAGGATAATAGGGAGCCATTGGAGGTTATTGAGGAGGGGCAGGGATCCTCTACTTTAGAAAAATGCCTTTGGCAGCTAAGTAAGTAGATTGGGTTGGGAAGGTCATGTCAGAACTAGAAGGGACTCTTGACCTAGACTATCAGAGTTGGGAAGGTCTTAGAACAGAGAAAATAAAACACTTCTCCCCTCAGCCCCTAAGTTCACCCGGGGTAATTAGCCACATTAGCTAGGGAAAGGCAAAGGGACAGAGAGGGAGAATTCTGCCCAAGCCCATGGCCATTGTCTGGGCCTTTTATGCCTCAGGACAGACGGAGCCAAACCAAGATTCCAAACCTGATTCCACCCTGCAAACCCCAAACAAATCCTGAGGACACTCTTCCTGGTCTTCCCCAGGCCCAGCTCAAGGGAGACCAATCCCAGCCACACAAAGCAGGTGTGGGGCCTCTAACACGTGACCTTTGCCCTGCCTGCAGTCAGGCAGCTTGCCCAGAGCTGGGATCACTGACTTCATGGGGAAGGATAGAAGAAACCTGGGCCTGGCTGATGGGCCAAAGCAGAGGTGTAACTAAGGCAAGGCAAACAGAGTGTTGAATCTGGGCACCAGCCTTGGGATGTGGGAAGTCAGCTTCTTTTCCTATTGTAACAGACAATGTCCCAGGGCCTCAGCTCACAGCGTGTGTGTGATGCTCAGGTCAGGGTTACTATCAGTCTCCTATCAGACCATGCTCTGGTGAGCCATGTAGCTGGAAATACCTCCCAGGGCCAAGGCTCTGGAAGGACAGAGAGGGGCTGAGAAGAGGGTGGAGTCACAGTCAGAGGAAAAGGGCAGGATCATGCCCCCACAGGGAAAAGGGGAGGGGGTACAGATCAAATATTAAAGGGCTGGGATGGGGAGGGCCTTTGTGGAATGCTCTGCGAACCCTTGAATTATTTAATAAAGCTCCAGGGCAACCAGATCAGAAACTAGAAGAGAGGGCTTCTGGGTAGGGGTGGTGGGGTGCTGTCCAGTCCTGGAGAAGGCCTGTTGTCTGGCTGATGGGCAAACTTAATACATTTGCATAAATCTGGCCTTACCCACCTAGCCCATGGGGTGGTGGTGGTAAGATTTGTTTATCAGAAACAGGAATGCAAGATTTTCTTATCCAGTGACTGTCATCCCTTCCCCCAACCTCCCCCACCCTCCAGTGTAGGTACAGTGCAAAGAATCCTGGACGTGAGAGGTTAGGAGAGACCTGGGTTCAATCCCAACTCTGGTCCAGCTCTCAAGTTGGATCATTTTTTAAAGTTTAGAAGCTCAAGGCTGCTGGGTTTTGAGGCCTCGATGTGTCATGTTGGGTAAATCACTTAATATCTCTGGGCCTCAGGTCACTTTTGTAAGATGAGATAATTCTACATGGGGAGAACTTTCCAAACTCTAAAACCTTGGGTCAGTCATTGCCATGAATGTCATGACTATCACAACATAGATTCCTCTTAATGTCAGCCCTCTTGGCTTCCCTGTCACACTGCTAACTCCTGTTGGGCTTATCATCCACTAAGAGCCCCAGATCTTTTTCAGATGAATTGCTGTCTAGCTAGATCTTCTCTCTCTTGTCCTTGTGACATTGCATCCTTGAACCCAGATTTAAGATGTTACATTTACCCCTATTAAAATTTATTTTCTTGGGTTTAACCCATTATTCAAGCCTGTCAAGATCCTTTTGGATCCCAGTTTTGGGTTACCTGCAAATATGATGAGCATTCAATCTCAGTGTTGCATAGTAGATGGAGGACCAACTGCAAGCCAGGAAGACCCGGGCAAGTCTTGATTCTGATATGCCGACTGCATTCTGGAGAGTCATCTGACCCCTTGCTGCTGTGGGCGTCTAAGACTCTAAATCCCAGAGGAGGTGGTGACCTGCGTCCAGAGAAGGACTTCCCTCACTTGGGAGTTCCCTATGCTAATGAAATCCCAGGTCAACCACTTACCTCTATGCCTTCAACCAAGTCCCTGCTGCTAGGATTTTCTTCCAAACACATCCCTTTAATTTTCTTCGCATTTGTCACAAATTTCACTCCCTTCCTACTCCTGCCCTCAGGAAGCTCACAGTCTAATGGAAGGAGCAAACAACTATGAACATACACTATATTATGTGCATTGTGGATGGGAGGTACTTTCAGAGGACACACAGTAGGTGCTTAATAAATGTATGTTCTCTTCCTCCCTCCCTTCTTCCTTCCTCCCTCCCTCCTTCCTTTCTCCCTCCCTCCCTTCCTTTTTCTTCTCCTTCCTTCCTTCCTTCCTTCCTTCCTTCCTTCCTTCCTTCCTTCCTTCCTTCCTTCCTTCCTTCCTTCCTTCCTTCCTTCCTTCCTTCCTCCCTCCTTCCCTCTCTCCTCCCCTCCTTCCCTCCTCCCTCCCTCTTATCACAACTCTTCCCTCTCTGTTTCTAAGGCCCCTTCCCCGGTCCTTGCTCTAAGGCATTCCCTGCCTCCTCCCTCTGACGTTGTCTACACTCATGCTCTCTTCCAGCTGGGTTTCAATGACCCTTTCAAGGTCATGTTGTCTCCAGGATGCTGGGAAACTTTGGGAGTGGCATGACTCACGAGCAAGTCCATCTGTTGCAGGGGTGTGGCCTGGAAGCGGGTGGGGCAGGGAGAGTTCAGCCAGGGCTGGCCTGGGACATGGTGGGGCGTCCCAGGAAGAACCCCTTCCCTGCCCTGTGCATCCGCCCTTCCTACCTGTGACTCAGAGGCCCCAGCCCTCCCACCTAAGCTGCATCCAGCAGGGTGTGGCATCGTGGACATCATGAGGCCTACTGAGGCCCAGCAGGAGGGAGGGAGGGAAACTCCCAGTAGGAAAAGTCTATCAGGGCACACTAGCACCCTCTCTCTGCATCTCAGAGAGCTGGCCAGTGGTTTGCATCAGGCCACATGGTCTGATGTTGGAGTCCAGACTAGCCCTGTTCTCGTGGCTCTGAGGTGGGCCCTGGCCCTGGTGAGATGGTAGGCTCCTTCTATCTGCAGATCCCCAAAGCTGGGATCCCAGAGGATCCTGATAGCCTTGACTAGTGGTCTGAAACTCTGAAAGGCATGAAGGGAACACCTTCTACTTGGGTTCAAGGAATCAACTTTGCTAGTGCCAGAAGGGAGACATATGGCTAGAGGGCAGTTCATCTGAAAAAGATCTGGTAGTTTTAGTGGACCACAAGGTCAGCGGTATCTATAGGTAGCCAAGGGGGCTAACGCAGTCTTGCACTGCTTTAAGAACGGGCTTGAACAGCGGTCTTCATGAGGCCCTCTGTGCGAGGTTGCCTGGCTCTGTCCTGTCTGCTGCACTGCTCTGGGCCAGCTGTGCATGAGGTGGACAGTCTGAGGGGGCCCTGGGGCCAGGGGAGAGGGGGAACACTGTCTGACAATCCCACAGCTCCAGGCAAGGCTGCATGCGTGTGTGCTCAGAGCGGGAGGGGGCAGTGACTGGCATCGGGGCACCCTCAGCCTCTTCTGACACCTGAGTCCCTATGTGTGTGAGGGCGAGTGCATACGTGAGCTTGCGTGTCATGTGTATGCTAGTATCTGTATGCATGTGTGAGTGTGTGTATGTGTATATATGAATGAGTGGGTGTGCACATGTGAGTTTGTGTGTGTTGTGTGCATGCAAGTGTATGTATGCATGTGTGAGTGTGTGTATTGTGTTGTGTGTGTGCATGTGTGAGCAGGACTCAGAAGCAGCAAAGAGTCACACAGATTGGGAGCAGTGAGGGCACAGGAAAGAGCTGGAGGAGGCCTATAATGTGCCAGGAACCGTGATGCTGGGCAAAGGATTCTGGGAAAAGTTTTAGGAAAGAGAGAGAGAGACAGAGGGGGGGGAGAGAGGGGAGTGGGTCGGAATGTGCTAAAAATGAAGGGAGTCTGAGAACGGCTCACACATGCACACACACAACACAATACACACACTCACACATGCA
>NW_027185852.1:24864772-24876236 GCF_028583685.1 Petaurus breviceps papuanus
GAGGGGGAGAAGGAGGGAGAACTGGGGCTGGGGTGGGCATCAGGGAAGGCTTCAGGGAGGAAGTGGTACCAGGTCTGGGCACTGAAGGAAGGGAAGGCAGCCCCAAGCAGTGCAGGCCTGGAATGCTGGGATGCTAGGGAGTGGGTGCTAAAGTGGCCTCAAAGGCAATAGGGAAAGTTCTTGAGCAGTGAAGGGCATGGTTTTACCAGCTTTGTAGAGGACTTGGGTGACCCACTGGGTGACCCAGGGAATACATGGTGAGCCAAAGCAGTGTGAAGCACGTGACCCTTGCAGCCCCGAGTTCAAGACGTGCCATCATTCAGGAGGTCGTGTGGCTGGCCGGAGAAGTGCAAAGGACCAGCAGGTGGTGAGAGTGCCGGCAGCAACCAGCCATGCAGGGACCTGAGTGGACCCTCCACGAGGACTTAGAGTCAGTCAGTGAGCACTTATTAAGCACCTTCGTTTTGCTGGGCCCTGGGGTATAAATGCAATGAGAAACACTCCCTCCTTGTAGAGAGCTCGCCTTCCAGTGGGGGAGCGAGATCCTGAGAACAGGAAGCCAGGGCAGCAACCTCACTGGATGAGGCAGCCGAAAGGTAGAAATCTACATTGTGGGAATGAGACCACAAATCCACTGAGGTCTTGAAATCAACGTGAAGGGGGCGGCTAGGTGGCACAGTGAATAGAGCACCAGCCCTGGAGTCAGAAGGACCTGAGTTCAAATCCAGCCTCAGACACTTAACACAAAACTAGCCGTGTGACCTTGAGCAAGTCACTTAACCCCAATTGTCCTGCCTTCCACCCTCCAAAAAGCCAAAAAAAGAAGAAGAAGAAATCAAAGTGAAGGATTGGAGAGGAGAACTGAAGTCAGGGAGACCAGTCTTGGTCTGTGCCACACAGCTCTGCTGGGTCCAGCTTCCTAAAACAGCACTTTTGCACGGCTACTCCCCTGCTCAGTAACCTCCTTTGGCTCCCTACTGCCTACAGGATCAAGCCCAAACTTCTTAGGTGGATGTTCAGGGTTTTCTGTCTGTCCAGCCTCATCTCCTCTGCCTGAGCCCTTAGACCCCCAACAAAACTGGACTCAGAAGGAGCCTTGGGCTGAGTGCTGGCTCAGACTGCTACTAGCTGTGCGGTCATAGGCAAGCAGCTTAGCTCTCTGTGCCTCAGTTTCCTCATCTGTCAAAAAGAGGTAGCAGTGCTACTCAAGCCACCTTCCTTAGTAGTGTGGGCGTGGTGAGGGGGGCACACGAGAACATGGATGTGCATGGCTTTGGTAAACCATACATCATCCTACACGAATGTGCAAGGCATGACTCTTAGGATGCCCCTGGGAGGGTCACCGGGTCAGGGTTATCGACCCATTTCATAGATGAAAAATTGAGGCCAGAGAGGGGCAGGGATTTACCCTGGCCAAGTCATGGTGAAGCAGTCTCGTTTCCAGGCAGCTCGGGCCAGTCCCTTCCCTTCCCCCACCTCATTTTCCCTTGTCTGTCAGATGAGGGGTCCGGCCCGGCTGACGGCAGAGCCCCATCTGGGCTTGGATCAGTGGCTCTGCCCGCTTGACACCTTCCTCCAGCACAGCTCTCCCTGTCCCATCGCCCTTCCGCAGCAGGCAGCGGGAGGGAGGGAAGATTTAACAAAGCAAACAGCTGGGGCTCAGGTTTCAGCCCGCCCTGCACCTGAGCCCAGCTGGCAGAACGACGTGGAGCCCTCCCCTGTGGCCAATCAGCAGCGGCCGGGCCCCTGCCCTCTCGGCCTCTTGGCAGCTGCTGGGAGGCAGGAGTCCATGCCATTCCCTGGAGCTGGACCGGACCCTGCCTGGCCCCCCAATGAGCACAGCCAGGGATGAAGCCTCCCTGCCCAGCGGGTAAGTGCTTCCTGGCACCCAGCCTCAGGCAGCAGCCGCTGTCTGGGATGTACCAGCTGGAGCTGGGAAGGGGAGGCTGAGCATGACTAATCACTGGGGGGGGGGGAGGCACGGGCTGGGCCTGTGCCACTGGCAGGTGGAAATAATGGGGCGCCCTCCCCCCCACTCAGTGGGAACCCTGCAGCTTTTCCAAGGCACCAGGACCATGTGGCTCTTTCTCCCAGAGCCAAACCCTGGGATGGGACAGGAAGGGGACTAGGGGGTGTTTGAGATGTGTGGATGTGTGTAGGGGAGCTTGCCTTGGAGGCCACTGAGTCCAATCCGCTCATTTAACAGATGGGGAAACTAAGGCTCAGATAGGTCAAGAGAATGACCCAGGGTCACACAGTTATAGATTAGAAGTTGGAAGGGCCTTCTGAAGTCATCCAGTCCAAGCCGCTCATGGAAACTGGGGAAACTGAGGCAGGCATTTATTAAGCACCTACTGCATGCCGGTCACTACACTAAGTGCTTTAAGATTATCATCTCACTTCCTCCTCACAACAACCTTGAGAGCTAAGTGCTATTTTTGTCCCCATTTTATAGATGGGGAAACTGAGACAGGGAGATTTGCCTGGGGTCAGAGAGCTGGTAAATGTCTGAGGTCAGATGTGAGCTCAGGCCTCCTTCCTGATTCCAGCCCAGACCTCTATCCACTGGAACACCTAGCTGCCCAGAGAGGTTAAGTAGCTTGCCGCAGAATTCTAGGAAGCAGCTGGGTGGTACGGTGGGGAAGTGTGCTGGGCTTGGAGTCAGCAAGAATGGAGTTCGAGGGTGTGCTGGAGCTGATTGTTAAATTTTTCAGCATTACCATTTATATCTTAGAAACTGGCAGATGCTACAAATAAGAACTTCGTTGATGGGCTTATTGACTGTCTAGACTTTGGAAAGGGATGGAGAAAATCTTACTAATGCAGGCAGGTTCAGTGTCAAACTGTATCTGATGTACACATCCTGGTAGTTAAATGTTTACCAGCACACTAACTGTGTGACCCTGGGTAAGTCACTTCACCTCTTCCTCAGTTTCCTCCTTGGTAAAATGGGGATCGTAATAGCAATCTTCCCAAGGCTTCCCAAGGATCAAACAACATAATAAATGTAAAGTGCTTTAGAAATGTGAGCTATCACTGAGGCTGGCCAGGGGCCAGCCAGTCCAGCCCTCTCATGTTAAACAAGGAGAAACTGAGGCCAAGAGAGGTGAAGCGTCTTGGCCAGTGCTAGGGGCAGGACTTGCACAGAGAGGAAGTCCCTGGGCCTCGGTGTCGCCATATGTAACATGAGGGTGTTGGGTTAGTTAATAATATTAATGGCCTGCATCTTATAGAAAAGGGGAAGGGGAGAAACAAGCATTCCTTAAGGGCCTGCTATTTGCCAGGCCCTATGCTAAGTTTTTAAAATAAGTATTCTTTCAACAACTATACACAAATAATACATAGACTGGGTAAATTAGAAATAATCCATGGAGGGAACCCAGGACCAAATCCTGATCTGGTCTGAGGACTCCTGGTTGTGGAAAGGTGTTGGACTGAGAGTCAGGAGCCCTGGCATCTAGCCTTGGCTGAAAGGTGACTCCTCTATAAAATGGAGTTGGGGTTCAGTAGGTAAACAGAATCAGAGTCTCTCAGAGCAGTACAAGACCTCCAGGGCCCCCTAGGACTGGACGAGGAGCCCTGCTATCTACATTCTCCAGACTATGGTTTGTAGCTTCCCAGTGAGGAGGAGTTCACCACCTTCTGAGCTGGCCTGTCCCATTCTGGGACAGTTCTCCTTTTGGAAAAAACAGCCTAAAGTTGCTTGAAGACAATTCTCTTGTTCTACTCATGTCTACTAAGGTTCCTTCTAGCTCTGATGGTCCCTGTTCTAAGACCCCTCCCAGCTGCGACATTTTCCATCTTTTTCCCCCTCCTTTCTTTGTGTCCCAAGCACTTAGCGAAGTGCCTGGAACATAGTAGGTGCTTAATAAATGCTTGTCGTCCTGACTTGTTTTAACGTGCTACAGTTCTAAGTGCTTGTCCATTCTGTAGGCAATGGTTCCAAGTCACAATTGTAGTCCTCAGTTACCTGGGGGTGGGAGGAGGGCATAGGACCTGGTTATTTCTCTTTTTTTTTTTTTGTCTTTTTGCAGCGGGGAGGGCAGGGCAAGTGGGGTTGAGTGACTTGCCCAAGGTCACACAGCTAGTAAGTGTTAAGTGTCTGAGGCTGGATTTGAACTCAGGTCCTCCTGACTCCAGGGCTGTATTCACTGTGCCCCCTAGCCCCTGACATGGCTATTTCTCTGGCCAATATCTGGTATGAGAATACATCCTCGGATTCGTCTTTGGGGCTGTGCCCTATGTGCTGGCTGAGTTCTCTCCCTGCGCTTACTCATGCCGGGCAGTATTTACCAAGGGCTGGTGAAGGCTGACTTGTGAACCAGGAGCTGCCGAGGGTGGGCATCTTGGCTGCTGGTTGGCCCTTCCCCTCAACCCTGATGATTGCAACGCTTTCCCCCAAATCCCACGTTAACTCTAATCTCGATATCCTTCTTAAGCATGGGATGGATTCTGGACCTCGTTCACAGACATTTAGAGAATTTAGGGTCAGTGAAGAGTCAAGTCAACCATAAAGCACCTACTGTGAGCCAAAACACAGGAAAGGGCCGAGAGTGAGGGGCTGAGGGAACTGAGTTCTGGTCCTGCTCTTGCAATAGCGTGACCTTCTCTGGGCCTCGGTTTCTGGAAGAGGTGGGACTAGGCGATCTCTAAGCCCTCCCTGAAAGGACTAGTGCCCGGGCAGAAGGATGTGGCCGCAGCCACTCCCCCGGCCTCGGAGCCCTCTGGGGGCTAGAACGTTGACATGTGCGGCTGCCGCGTCGTCCTGAAGCCTTCAGGAGGCTTTTTCGGAGGATACTCCTTGGTGCTGAGGGAGGGAAGCAGGGCAGCGCGGGGTGGGCTGGGGCGGACTCGGGCGGCTCCCCCACCCCCGGGCCAGCTTCGGCCAGTGGAAAGAGGGAGACAGAGCCCGCGAGTGAGAGCCGCACAGCCTGAAGGAGAAGCAGGCCGGCGAGAAACTGGCAGAGGGGCGGGGCGATGGGAGGAAACTGACACATGCAAGTGATCAGCCCCGTGAGAAGGCGCGTTCCCCTCCTGCCCTCCCGGCACGGACCGAGCGGGCAGCGGGGGGAGGGCACGTGCTGCCGGGGACACCTGGCCTCGGGCGGCTGCTCCAGAAAATGCAGGGGCCAAGGGCGGCCCGCCAACTAACATCTATTAGGCTCCTATTGTATGCCAGGGAGCCTAAGACTTGGGGATGCAAAGAAAGGCCCTTTGCCCTTGGGGAGCTGCCCCACCTCGCTGTGGCTCAGGCTAGGCCTGTAGGGGGCGCCTGCGCAGGGCACCTCCTCCTTGCCCCGCCAGCAGGCTCAGTCTGTAGGGGGCGCCTGCGCAGGGCACCTCCTCCTTGCCCCGCCCCCACTCCACCCCGAGCCGCCCCGCCAGCAGGCTCAGTCTGTAGGGGGCGCCTGCGCAGGGCACCTCCTTCCCGTCCCTCCCCGCTCCTCCGGCAAGGGGCGCTCTGCCCGCCTCGCTCTGGCTCAGGCTCGGCCTGTAGGGGGCTCCTGCGCAGGGCGCGCCCGCTCGAGGTCGGGCCGCTTCTTCCCCTTTCCCGGGCATGGGCCGGCCCCAGGGCAGCAGGGGCGCTGAAGGGCCTGACCGATGCAGAGACTTGTGGCCCTTATCTCTAAACCTCGGGGGACGAGCCTAGACCCCAGCCCCAGGTAAACGGCCGTGGGTGGGGGGCTCACCGAGTTAGGGCCCCTCGGGCAAGCCCTGACCCCGCTGGGCCCCGGGGCCTCCTCTGTAAAGTGGGGGGGGCCACATGGGGGCCCCCAGACCCCCCAGTTCAGAGAGGCCGGAAGTGCCCAGGCGTCAGGGGGAGCGGGGGGAGGGGCGGGCTGGAAAAGAGGGTCCCTGGAGCGGGAACCCAGCGGGGGGCGGGAGGCGGGGCGCCTGGCATACAGCAGGCAGTTACTAAATGCGTGTTGCTGGACATGAACCGGAATTAAGAAGCCTGGCCGGGCGGGATGGGCTGCGATCAGCACCTGTGGAGGAAGTGCTCGCACCTGGGACAAGGACGGGCGGCTGGGTCTGGGGAGGCTGGAGCCCTGGGTGAGCGTGGGGCCCCGCCTGAGTTTCCCCGTCTGTGCTGTGAGGGCGCGGATCCGACCTTTCCCAGAATCCCGTCGTTAAATGCACAAGATAAACTGAAAAGAAGAGGAGCCGGTGGCCCCAGAGGCGGGGCCTCGGTGGAGAGGGGCCCCCCCCCCCCCACTGTTGGGAAGCTTCCCCCAGGTCCGCCCCTCTGCCCTCCGAGGCGGCCCGCACGTGGGCCCCCTCCCCACCCCCTGTCTCTGCAGCCGCGTCCTCGTGGGCGGGAGCCTTCCTGCCCTTGGCTTGAGGGCCACTGAGCCCTCCGGATTTTCTTCACCGCCTGTTGTCTCCCTTTCCTCTTCCTGGGCTGCTCAGGTTTTGGACCCTGGTCCGGGCATTTACATTTGTACCTGTTAGGCTTCACCTTCAGAGAGCGCTCTTAGCTTTGGGCCCCTGCACCCCGGGGGCCCAGCCTGGGGCCTCCCCTCCTGTCTTCTATAAAGTGGGTTCTGCCCTCCACCTGCAGAAGTGGACGCAGCTGGGAGGATCTGAACTGGGATCCTTCCCCACACTGTGCTCCAACTCTGGGGGCCCCGGGGCCAGGGGGTCACCGGCCAGGGAGGGTCAGAGCCGCTCCCGGCTCAGTCAGGCCTGGGGAGCCCCGCCCCCATTTACAGAGGAGGAAACGAGGCCCGCGGTGGGGGGGGGGATGGCAGGGGCGGGGCTGGGCTCTTCTCACTCTATCGATCAATCAGTGACCGGGCCAAGGCCTCCCAGGTGTCAGCCCCTGCCCCACGTATAGATAGGGAATGAATGCGGCCCAGTGCCAGGCGCCGGGGAAGGTCGAGGGGCCGTGCCCAGGACCCGTCCCCCGCGGCGTGCTGGGTCCAGGAGGGGGGGGGGCTCTCGCTCCCCGGGGGACCCTCCTGTTTTAAAACGCGCTGTCTCTTTGCAGCAGACCCTCAGTGTCCAACCTGAACGTGGCCTTGGACGAATGCATGACCGCCCTCGACCTCTTCCTCACCAACCAGTTCTCCGAGGCACTCACCTACCTGCAGCCCAAGTAGGAGCCGCGGCCTGGACAAGTTTGTTGGGGCTCGGGGAGGAGGGCGATGGAGGGATGGGGGGAGGAGGGCGATGGAGGGATGGAGACCTGGGGGCGGGGCACTCCTGCTCCTCAGCCGTGGGGCCGGCAGCCCCGCCCGGAGCTCAGCAGCCAAGGCCTCGCAGCCTCAGTTTCCCCATCTGTAAGATGGGACAGTAATGTTAGGGTTAGACTTCACATGTATACTGGCGGCGATGGTAAGGACGACAGAGCCCCAGCCCCCAGGAGCTTCTGGTCCCGGGTTGTTACTCTCAAACACCTCCGGCTCTAGGGGCGACTCTTGGATGCTGATTGCAGCCCCTCTGGACCTGTCCATCTGGGGCACCGGGGTTGTACAAAAGCCAGTGAAGACGTGGGGAGCACCGGGGCCTTGGAGGGTCAGGGGAGGCTTCATGAAGGAGGGAGTTACTAGACTGAGCCTTCTAAGGCGGAGGAGGGAGAAGGGAGGGCATCCCAGGCAACGGGACAGCCTCTCTCTCTCTGTCTCTCTGTCTCTGTCTCTGTCTCTGTCTCTCTCCCTCTCTCTCTCTGTCTCTGTCTCTGTCTCTCTCCCTCTCTCTCTCTGTCTCTGTCTCTGTCTCTCTCCCTCTCTCTCTCTGTCTCTGTCTCTCTGTCTCACCAAAGGGATTCAGGATTTTTTTCTTCTGTAGTGATGATAGCAGCGTGTCTGCTTCTGCCCTTTTAAGACCACGCCCACAGATGCTAACCTTAAGGTAGATCAAGGCCTCTCTGTGACATAGGAAACAATCTTTGTGAGTGTCTCTGGCTGGAGTATTCACCTGCTGGACACTGTCCTGAAGCCGAGCCTCTCGTCCTTGGCAAGGTTGGCCCTGGGATGAGGGGCATTTTTGCGTTCACAGCCCGTGGTGCTGGCAGAGCCCTCCTGATGCCAGGGTCACATTGGAGCCAGATTCTGGGGGAGGGGTGAGACAGAGGAGATGGGCTCCTGGGGAGGGAGGACAGCAGCTCCCGTTCTTGGAGTGTTGGAAGGCCCCTAGAAGGCTTTCTTCACGTTACCCTGTGAAGAAGACAGAGTGGGGATTATGATGCCCATTTTAGAGATGCAGAAACAGGCCAAGTGAGGTGAAGGGGCCATGCCAGAGGTCATGTAATTGTTAGTAAATGTCTCAGCTGGGATTCAGACCACTCCTCCTGACTCTAAGGCCAGGGCTCTCCTAGGGGTACTTTATAGAGTCTGTACCATTTGGGGATCGGTTGCAGGGACTTGGGGGCATGTAGCTGGGGAGAACATGGTAGTTGTCTTCAAAGGGCTATCGTAATGGGGGAATTCTGCTGTCTCAGAGGGCTGAACCCAGAGCTATGGGGATTAGGGACAAAGAGGCTGATTTAGGCTGGATCGAAGGACCGAGTCTAACAATGAAGGTTATTTGGGGGGAGGGGTGATAAGCTCCCTGCACTGGGAGGTGCCCAGGCCCTCAGCCACCTCTTGAAGCCAGGAACAGAGATGGGGAGATGAGGATGACCAGGGACTCAAAGGGAAGGGCAGTGATATGAGTGAAGGCTGGAAAGGGAAGTCGGTGCTGGCTCTCTCAGGGCCTGGAGTGCCAGCCTAAGGGGTTCAAGCCTTACTTGGCAATGAGTGGGAAGCCATGACAAGTCTTTGAGCTGGAGAGTGACATGATCAGACCTGTGCTGTGGTGCCCATGGAGGGCAGGTTGGAGGGGGAGAGACAGGCAGGGAGGCTGGGTAGCTATTGCAGTAGGCAGGGTGGGTGGGGGCTTGAGCTGGGGCGTTGGCCCTGGTGCTGATGATGCCTGATAAAGGAACCCCAGAAGCAGCATTACGGAGATAAAATCCCTAGGAGTCGGCTCCCTGGGGGGGAGAAAAGGCAGAGAGGACTGGAAGCCTCCATGCCTGCCTGGCAGGAAAGCCCAAAAGGACAGCTGGCTGGGGAGATGAAACCAAGAGGAGAAGGAGGTGCTGAGGGAAAGTCTGGCTGGAAGTGCCCAGCAGGCACCTGGCCTGGGGTCCACCCCACTGCCTGAGAGCTGTCCATCCCGGGGGTGCTCTTTGTAGGGAACTGGCACACTGGCATCTGTGCCTGTGCCTGGCACATAGTAGGGGCTTAGAAAATGTTTATCACACACTCAGGGTGGGGGAGCAGTTTTGAGCTGTGGGAATAGGAAGTCCTGATGAGGAGGGCACCGGCCTCCCTTCCACTGAGAGGAGAAGAGAGAGGCTGGGCCAGGTACTACAGTGGCAGCACCATGTGTCTAGAAGAGGGGAGACCAGAGAGTCCAGGGAGAGCTGTTTGGCTGGGCCACATATCCCTGGGGGTCTGGGCTTCCTTGACTGGGATTCCCTAGGGCTGGGGCTTTGCCTTCCTGAGCCCAGGCCGGTTGTGCCAGGGCTGTCCATGTAGTGACAACACACTGTCGTGAGGTCAGTGACCATAGCCATCACTGACAGCACCTCTGGGCCAAGCCAATGGGAGGATCAGGCAGCAGAAAGCAAAAGCATCACCTGGGCTTGCACGGCCCTCCCTGCGTGGCCTGAACCCTCCTGGAAGGTGAAACCCAAATTAGGGGGATGGGACAGGGCAAGGGCCAGGTTTGCAGCCCAGACCCCCAAGCCAACTAATAACAGTGATAAAGTCTTGGGTCTTAGCGTTGGAGGGGCCTTTAAAGGCACTGAGGTGTATAAGAGTAATGATCCCTTCAGACCCGCCAGCCACCGTCCTCCTTGACCGCTTCGTCTTAGCTTGGTCCACTTCCCCTGCTTGTTGATGGGAACCCTTGTGTCTTGGGAGCCTGCCTGGCCTGTGGCTCCTTCTGGCCTGACTGTGACTGAGCCTGGCGTGTGAGATGTGGATTGGGCTCCTCTCACTTAGGCCTGGGACTGAAAGAAAGACACGCTGCCCAGGTTGGGGGTGTGTGTGTGTGAGAGTGTGTGTGTGTGTGTGTGTGTGAGAGTGTGAGTGTGTGTGTGTGTGTGTGTGTGTATGGGGGGGGCATTCCTGTATTTATTCTGGTTCATGAAATACCGCCTGCGGTCAGTCCTAACAGCTGACATTTTCCTAAGGTTCCTTCAGGCTTGGGAAGTGCTGCCTTAGCTCTGGTATCTTCTTGGAGCTTCCCAACTACCCTGGGAGGTCAAGGGGAGTAACTGACCCATGGAAATGTGAGCTCCCCGAGGGCAGGGCTTGCTTCCCTCCTGTCTTTGGGTCTCTGGGGGGCTTAGCCAGGGCCAGGCCCTAGTCAGCCCTAGTTGATTGATGTTCTAGGTGAGGAAACTGAGGTTCATAGCAGTGAAGTGTCTGCCCTCCCCAGGGGGGTGGGGGAAGCAGCAAGCCCAGGGCCTCTGCAGCTCAGTCAGATGCTCTTACTACAGCACGGCTCCTCCTGTCTCAGCCTGATGCCGCGGTCTGGTGGGGAGAGCTTGGGCTTGGAGTCGGGAAAACCTGGGTTCAAATCTCACCTTTGACGCATCTCAGTTTCCTTTTCTGTAAAATTAGGGGACCTCTAAGATCCTTTCGGCTCTAAATCTGTGACCCTGTGATGAACCTATGCACAGCCTAGGAAGGAGTTGAGATTTTCCTCCTCTGTTCTTTTATTCTTTCTTCCTTTCTTTTTTCCCCATGTTGTTTAGTGAATACCTACCATAGGCAAGGTCCCTGGTAGGCCCTGTTAGGGAGACAAAGATGGATTGTCCCTAGTCTCTGGTCCCACTGGGGCCTCTGTCTGATAGGAGATAGAGGACACACAGACAAATCACTATCCCTCCTGACTCTGGAGCAAAGGTCCCTAGAGAGGTCCCTGCATCTTGCCAGAGGGTGATTCTGGATATGGGGCCCACTCCTGGCCTTCTTGGCTCAGCTCTTTAAAGAAAGCCCTGTCCCCACTGGGCATAGTCATTGCCTGGTGCATCCCTGTTGGCTCTGTATGGCTATGGGCAAATTAAAAATGGAGATAATTCACAATCCCTGAGGTATTTGTCTGGGAAATCAGTGAGACACGTGTGCAGATCAGTACTTCACGGAGTTCCAAGGCCAGGTGAGGCCTGAGGGGGCAGACCACTGCCAACCTGGGGGCTCTGAGGAGGCTTCTGGAAGGGAGTGACTTGAGTTGGGCCCAGGATGCACTTGGGTGTCATGGCATCACTTCCCTGATGTCGTGGTTCTCCTCCAGAATGAAGGGCAAGCAGAAATCTCAATGGAAGAGAAGATGCAGGCCAGTGGGGACCAGACTTTCAGTTGGGCAACATGGCTTGCTTTCTTCTCTCCTTTCTTTTCTCCCTTCCTTCCTTCCTTCCTTCCTTCCTTCCTTCCTTCCTTCCTTCCTTCCTTCCTTCCTTCCTTCCTTC
>NW_027185852.1:24876246-24878259 GCF_028583685.1 Petaurus breviceps papuanus
CTTCCTTCCTTCCTTCCTTCCTTCCTTCCTTCCTTCCTTCCTTCCTTTCCTAGGCAAGGGTGTTGGTCTGATTATTGTCCCCAGAGCAGAGAGAGACATGGATTTCCAAAGTTCTGCCACTTCTCAGGGAGTTACCATTTTTATAACTTTAAAGTCATAGACTGTGAAGGTGGGAAGAGACCACTGGCTCCCTCCTCATCCAACGCTGCGTCTTCCAGGAAGTCTTTCCTTATCAGTCCACCCCATGTGAGCTCTCCCTTCTCTGAACTCAGGTCCAGGGTACCCACATTGGATGTCAGACATGCTGGGAGACCACCTAGCTTAACCGGAACAGAATGTCAACTTCCCTTTGCCAAGGGCGTAAAACAAATCAGGATAGGCCAAAAGAAAACAAGGCAATGGACTGGATGGTTTTCTTAAATGACTTCCCTGGACTGACCTAGTTTGCCTTCATGGGCCTATGCTATAATAGACCTCATAAACCACATCTCTGGCTTGGTGGATAGAGCTTTGGGCCTGGAGTCAGGAAGACCTGAGTTCAAATCATAACCTCTGTCTGCCTCAGTTTCCTCCTCTTTAAAATGGGGATAATGGCAGCATTTGCCTCCTAGCGTTGTGAGGATTAAATGTTGTAACATGTGAAAAGTGCTTTGGAAACCTTAAAGGGCTCTGACGATAAGAAGTTTGAGAGACATCATTTCTGGGTAATTAGTCATTTTATGAATCACATTAGCAGATAACAAAGGGGTCAGTGGAACTCTTGAATGACAGAGACCCCTCACAGAACCCACTCATTGCTTAGATGGCCTTGGAAGAGTGGGTGTTCCTGAGGTCAGTGATCAGCTCTGACTGGTTAACGAGTAATGAGAATGAATATTATAATCAGAAGTGGGCTTATTCTAATGATTGTCTGGGGGCAGGGGCTCTGGTCACTCAGTCGTGGTCAAAGAGATTTAGCTGTACTCATGGCGCCCTGTCTAGGGTGATTGAGACAGAGCGGGGAATCCACTTTTACCCAGACCTATCTGAGTAAAGCACAATGGGCTGGAATGTATTAGCTCACCAAAAGGAAACTTTCTGTCCCTTTCGATCAGCTCTGAGTTTTTCTGTGGGGTCACTGTGGCCCAAGGTTTTCTATCCTTACGAACCCATCAGAGGCCGACTGTGTAACCTACAAGGGCTGCTGTCTAAGGAGGAAAGGAAGGGGAAAACCCTTCATCTTTATTCTGTAATTGACTCTTATTATAGGGGAGAAATAATCATTCATGCTAGCTATTCCTGTTATTATTTCTTTATTATAATTCTTGTCATGGTCATGGTCATCGTTACCATATAATTTGGGATGAGGCTGACCTCTCATTTCTTGGAGATTTCTTAAGAAAGGCCTTCAACTCCAACATCTCACAACTGGGACAGAGCAGGCTAGAATCAGAGGGCATGGACTCCAGACCCTCATCACCGCAGTCACCTGGTTGACCTGTTTCTTCATCTGTTAGATGAGAAAGTTGAACAAGATGGAGGCAACCAAGGTGAAGTGACTTGCTCAGGGTCACACAGCTAGTAAGTGTCTGAGGTCAGATTTGAACTCAGGTCTTCCTGCCTCCAAGCCTAGAGCTATATCTGATGCACTGCCTAGCTGCTTCCTGGGAAGGCTCAACATATTGAGCCTAAAATATCTACAGGATATCCAGGTCACAATCTCCACTGGTCATTTGGAGATGCAAACTGGAGGTCAGCAGCTGGATAAGAGGACCCGAGAATCCTCAGCAGAGGGGTGATAATGGGATCCATGGGAACTGATGAGATTGCCAAGGGAAGTGATACTTGGAGAGGAGAAAGTCCAGGACAGAGCCTTTGGAGATGCCCACAGTGTAGCAGGCCTGACCTGGAGGGGGATCCACAAAAGAGACTGAGAGGGATCTGTCCTGAGAGATAGGAGAGCCCAGAGGGAGAGAGATGGGGGGGGGAGAGAAACAGAGAGACAGAGAGAAAGAGAGAGAGAGAGAGAGAGAG
>NW_027185852.1:24878359-24918436 GCF_028583685.1 Petaurus breviceps papuanus
GGAGGGGAGAGGGGAGAGGAGGGAAGGGAGGAGAGAGAAAGAGAGAGACAGACAGAGACAGAGAGAGGAGGGGGGAGAGAGAGACAGAGAGAGAGAGATGGAGACAGAGAGAGAGAGACGGGGGGAGAGAGAGACAGAGAGAGAGATGGAGACAGAGAGAGATATGGAGGGGGGAGAAGGAGAGGGAGACAGAGACAGACAGAGATGTAGGGGGGAGAAGGAGAGGGAGAGAAAGAGGAAGAGAGTTAGACAGGGAGAGACGGAGAGAGAGAGAGGGAGACAGGGAAAGAGAGGGAGAGAGAGAGATGGAGGGGGGAGGAGAGAGAGAGAGAGAGATGGGGGAAGGAAAGGGAGAGACAGAGACACAGAGTGGAAGAGAGTGAGACAGGGAGAGACAGAGAGACAGAGACACAACAGAGAGAGAATCCAGGAGGAGAGGGTGATGGATGGTGTCAGAGGCTTCAGAGGGGACAGGAAGAATGAGGACTGAGGCAAGGCCATTGGATTTGGCAGCTAACAGAGCCCTGGTAACTTTGGGGAGGGCACTCTGGGGGGCATGATGAGGTAGGAAACCACACCGTGAGTGGAGAGGGAAGAGAGGCAGTTGCTCTGCAGCCTTCCAGAGGATGTTGGCCCCAAAGGGAGGAGATGAAGACTTGCTGCTGGGGATGAACCATCAAGAATGGGGAGCCAGGGATGTGTTTGTAGGCAGGAGGAAGCAGCCAGGACAGGGAGAGACTGAAGACAGATGAGAGAGTGGGGATGGTAGAGGGGGCTATCGTCTGGAGAAGATGGGATGGAACAAGGTCCCTTGTGCACGTGGAGGGCTCACCTTGGCGAGAAGAAGGGCCCCTGAGTCTGTGAGACGGGGAGGTGGAGGTTGGGGCAGGGGCATCTGGGAGATGTGATTGAGGAGGAGGGGAGAAGAGGAAGCTCTTAGTAAACTTTGTCAGTGAAACGGAGAAAAGGCTTTAATCTGAGGGCACAGGGAAGGGGAGCCCTAGGAATTCCCAGAAGAGACAAAAAGGTTTGGAAAATCTGCTTTGGTGAGTGCGGTGTGAAGGGACTGTCTCGCACAGTGAGGGCCAGGGGCGATGCTGTAACCTCAAGTCCAAGGGCCCAGTCAGCACACTTTTCTGACATTCTCCGTCCTTGTGCAGCCAGTGAGTAGGAGAGTGGGAAGAATCCAAGGTCCTTGAGAGGCTAAGGGAGCCGGGGCCTGGGCCCTCCTGGGGCTGATCCGTGACCGGAGGGTTTGTGTTACAGCAGATCATCAGATACAAAGGAAGGGCATTGACCGGTACATCCGCACCCCCTTGGGCTCACATATTGACTTAGCTTTAGAGTGCCAAGCTACCCATGTTCTATTGTACTTTTATTTATTTTGTTTAATATTTCCTGATTTCACTTTCATCTGATTCTAGTGGCATTGGAGGCTGCCCCATGTGCGGCCCACCTGTACAATCAGACCCTCAGCATAGTCTGTCTGGGGGTGAGGTGAGGCTGGATGTGTGTAGGGTGCTGGCAGATCTCAGTGCTTTGTAAGTGCCTTTTCTGTAATGGGGGCTAAGACAGAGAAGGAGCATGACTTCGGCACACAAAGGCCAACCACGCTGTACTTGGCATCAAAGGACCTGGGTTCATATTCCAGCTTTGCTGCTTACTAGCTGTGGGGCCCTAGAAAAGAGATCTGACCTCCAGGGGCCTCAGTTTCCTCATCTGTAAAATCAGGGAGCTGGACTAGATGGCCTCTCAGGGTCCTTCTGGCTCTGTGATGACTTCTTCACCTTCCTGGGTCTCAGTTTCCCTATCTTTAAAATAAGGCAGCAGGACTAAGTGATCTCTCTGGTCCCTCCTGGTCCTGGATCTTGGATCTGGTTTATCTCTGGGGTCTGCTGGGACCACGTGTTGCCTCTGGGCCTCTGCCTGAGGTTGGGAAACTCCAGGGGCTTCCAGAAGGAGCCTTTCCTGTCTTTGGGGGCAGGCCCCTTGCCAGGACTCTCTTCTTCCCAGGGATTGACCTGAGGCCAAGGAGGGGAAAGAAGGGGAAGGGACAGACCTTCTAGTAGCAGGGATGCTAAGAAAGATGGAAAAAGAGAAGCAAGTGGGGAAACAGAAGGGCCTTGGTCTAGTAGACTCTTGTGGGGTGGGGGTGGGGCTGGGGCCAGGGCTGCTGGTCTGAAATTCTGCTCCCCACTCACCATGGTTAGGCCCTAGCAACCATGCCTGCTCCCACTCCTCCACCCTGAAGATTCCCAAAGCTCTTTCCTCACTATGCTGAGGAAATCACTAAGTGAGGCAGGTGCGGTGGCCCCTGTTTTATGGATGGGGAAACTGAGGCCCAGAGGCAGACGTGACCCTTTTGCACATTCCCAGGGAGTATATGCCAGGGCTTGGAGAGAAAAGCCCAGCCTTCCGGTTACAAGCTCCGGGCTCTTTCCCAGCCTGTCTTGGGTAGGTGCCGTGGTTGGCTGGCACCCTCTTATAAACCATGCCCCACAGACGGTTTTGGCAGCTGCTTCCTACCAGGGGAAGGACTGGTTTTTCCACTAAGGACTGTTTACTCCAGGGGGGAACAATCACATGCATATTAGTCTAATGGAGTTTCTTTGGTTTTTGATTTGTTTGCGAATGTTCAGTCTACTTATTTTTAGTCTATGAATGAAATCATAGTAGGAAGAGCTTGCTTGGAGAGCTGGGCCCCATTCACCATGACTTCTTAACCTCCCGTGTATGGCTTTCCATGAGCCCCTCCCCTCCTGTTTCCCTTGTTTCCCCATGGAAGGCTTCTTGAGGGCCCTTCCAGCTCTGGCTTGTCCTGGTTCCAAGTGAGAGGAGAGGAGGGAGGGAGAAGCCCAGCAAGCATCTTGGAAGCACCTACTGCATGCCAGGCCTTGCACAAGGCTCTGGGGAGACAAAGACCAGAAGGCATTCATCCCTGCCCACAAGGAGCTTCTATTCTCCCAGGCAGAGAAAGATACATGGGTACATGGACAGCTAAAATAAAGTGCAGTAGGGAGGGGACACTGATACTGGGGGAGACCAGGGAAGGCTTCAAGGAGGAGGCAGCAGCTGAGCTTAGCTTTGAAGGGGGACTGAGATATGGAAGGAGGGCATCCCAGGGAGGGGGCACAGCCTGGCCAAAGGCACAGGGGAGGAGTGGGAGATAGTGTCGAGTTTGGGGGACATCCATGTGGAGTCCACGAAGGGGAATGATTTGAAATCAGGCTGGAAGGGTAGGTGGGGTTACATGGAGGTAACAGGAGCTCAAGGGCCTGCCTTGGTCAGACCTGTGCTGGGGCCAGGGCCCAGTTCACAGGCTCTTGCCTCTCTCCAGGCCTGCTGAGTAAGGATGACCAAAGCAGGCCTCCTTGGGGGATCCCATTGGGAATCTGAGGGTCTGTGAAGGCCGCACGGCCTGGGTATGAGGTCCAGCCTGTATGACCCTGTTTCCTCATAGTAAAATAAGGGGTTTGGCCCTTGTGGCTCTGGGTCCTGGAAGGAGACAGGCCCAGGGGCCATCTGGCCTCCTCAGATCAGAAAAACAAGTGGCTACTGCAGCACTCCCACTGGTGGGCCATCCAACCCCTGCCGGAAGACTGACAGTGAGGAGGAGCCTGTTCCACACTGGGACAGCTCTCCTTGTTAGGAAGTAACTTGGTTTTGACATCCCACCTCAGTTTCCCTCTTTACATGCTGGACATATGGCGTTCAGTATGTTGATGGGACTTTGAAGGGGAGACAGATGCTCAGGGAAGAGCCTGGGCTGGATGGACAGACCTGATATATAAGGAAACTGAGGCTAAGGCACAGTGAAGTACCTGGCCCAGGGCCGTACTGTAGCCAGTAAGTTATCTGAGGCAGGATCAGAACCCAGGTCTTCCAATCCATTGCATTGCCAAGGGTTGGTGAGAAGAATTATCTCTAGCTGGGGGACAGAGAGCCTGGGGTGGGTGTCCCAGGTCAAGAAGGTCTTGCAGAGACTTCTCAGGCTATTCCCAGAGGCTCTGGCCTGGCCCTTGGACACTGTGGGGATGGCCGCCTGGGGTCCTGAGGTCCCGGGGCCCCTGGGTGGGGCCCCTCAGTGGGTGAGGCTCATGTCTGGTGGCTGAAGCTAAACAAACTAGTTTCTGTTTGTTCTGTACACATGGGGCAGGCAGAGCCTTAGGGATGGGGCAGGGCTGCCTGGGGTGCTGCCTCCCCACCCCCAAACCTTCACCTAGTAGGAGGAAGCAGTGGGGGGGGAGAGGGGGGAGGGCCCCGGCCTGGCCGCCAGAGAGCTTCCGCTGTCAGAGCGGGATTAGAATCCTCGGGCTAGGGGTGGCTAGGTGGCGCAGCGAGTAAAGTGCGGGCCCTGGAGTAAGAAGGACCAAGTTTGGTTCCAGCCTCAGACGCTTAACACCCACACAAAAAACTAGCTGTGATTCTGGGCAAGTTACTTAACTTGGGCCAGGCTGTGAAGACAGCAGCCCTAGTAGACTTGGGGGCAGAACCAAGGCTAGACCCCAGGCCCTGAAGTAGGGAGAGGGCTGGGCCAGTGGGGTGGTGGTGACAGGTGGGAGAGCAGGCATGGACTTGGGAGCTTGGGAAATGTCAGGGGGTGTGTGAGGGAGAGAGGAAAGACAAGAAGGTCCTGTTCAGAGGGCTGGGTTCAGATCTTGTCTGTGTGACCTGAGACAAATCACTTCCTCCTTCTGGGCCTCAGTTTCCTCCTTTGTAGAATGGTGGAATGAGCTAGATGGCTTCTGAGGTCCCTTCTGAGCCAGGATGACTGGGGGGAGAATGGGAGCCCCTGAGAGACGCTTGCATCTTCCTTGCCCCCAAAGACTTGGCCCAGGCGCCCTTCCTCTGGGACTCACAATGCTCAGTCCTGGTGGGGTTCAAGAGCGTGACATCCATACCCAAGCTCTGGCTCTGCTACTGAGATACGAAGTCAGAGCTGCGAGGGGGTCACATGGACCTAAGAGCTAGAGTGGGCAGGGCCCCAGAGACTCTGATAAATGTGGAAGGACTTGAACCCAGCTCTGTGGGCTCCCAACTAGGTCCCTCTTCACTAGAACATGCTGCTTGTGTGATCCTGTTACTGCTTGGCACAGAATAAGCCCTTAATACACTCTCCTTCACTCTCCATGGCTCTGGTCCCAAATATTCTCTTTTCACGTCTCCTGCCCTCTCAGCTAGACTTTCTCTGGAGTCAGGAAAACTCAGTTCCAGTCCAGCCTCAGATGCTTCAGAGCTGTGTTGCCTCTGTTTGCCTCAGTTTCACCATCTGTAACATGGGGATCCTAACAGCACCGACCTTGAAGGGGGGTGGAGAGGCTCAGAGGAGATACAGCAAGATAATGCACTTGAAGCCCTCTACAGACCTCCCACTATGATGCTGGTGAGAGCTCTTACTGCTGGCTGCATGTCCTTAAGCCCTAGGTCAGAGCCAGGCCCACCCCCGCTGGCTTCTCATAGTTTCTACCTTCTTTGTTTCCCCACAGAACCAAGGAGAGCATGTACCACTCCCTGACATATGCCACCATCCTAGAAATGCAAGCCATGATGACGTTTGACCCCCAGGACATCCTGAACGCCTGCAACATGATGAAGGAGGCCCAGACCCTGTGTCAGAAGTAAGGAGTGGGGAGTGGGGGGAGTGGGGGGAGTGGGGGGGGAAGGGTTTCTTGTTGCAGGGTAGTGTGAAGGGTCATGGCAGGCGCCCCTCCAACTCTAACGTTTCACGCTTCCCATAAGACTGACCCTCTACAGAGGCAAATTAGACAGCTGCCCAGGGATGTGATATCAGAGGAAATAAAAACCCCACTGGATCAAAACCCTCTTTATTCTCACTGACAGTCACCATGCCTGAAATCCCCAAGACACTTGGTCCCAGCCTGCAGCCAGAAGCTCACCCCTTTGCCTTGCTCCCTTGCCTTGCCTTTGCTGTTTGCTGTAGGCTTAGAGCCTACAGTCTCTGCCTCCCATGGCTGTCCCTATGAGATGCCAATGGTCAGAGCTGCGAATAGTAATGGTGCCTGACACAGGCTGCATGAAATGTGCCCACAAATCAGCTTTTCAAGACAAACTCAGGTGGGGTGTGAAACCTGGGGTTCCAGCCCCTCATGGCAGGGTAGGGAGGGAGGCCTCAGGGCTGCAGTCTAACACCCAACTAATTAAAGTCAGTTATTTTAATAGGTAGCCATTATGCTAGGCTGTTTCTGTGCCCCAGAACAAGTGTAAATGTTATTCTTGCCCTAGGGCAGATCTCTGACTGCCCTACCTAGTTCTGGCTCTGCCCAGGGTTCCACCTTTCTTTGCTGATGGCTGAGCCATCTGGAGTTCATTCAAGAATAGCTCCTTGTAAGGGAAAAATGTCCTGACTGGGCTATAGAGACGTTTTGGGGTTCCAGGCAGTTTGACTCAATTCAGCCAACATTTAGTGAATGCCTACTGTGTGCAGGGCCCTGTACTCAGTACTGGGGAAACTGAGATGCAGAATAGTACAGGCCCTGCCCTCAGGGAGCTCAGAGTCTCCTGGGAGAGACAGACAAAGCTCCTGGACATGATACAAGGTCAAGAATCCTAAAGTGCTCCAAGAAAATTTGAAGAGGAAGGGACACCATTCCCTTGGATCAAGGTGAATCAGGGGAGGCTTCATAGAGGAGGCAGGGCCTGAGCTAAGGTTTGGAGGAGGATTTGGACAGAGGTAAGGAAGGGGGGCATTCTAGGCAGAGGGTATGGCCCATGCAAAGGCCCAGAGGCAAGAAAGAGCCAAACAGAGGCTGGGGCATGGCTTAGTGAGCAGGGCTTCTGGAACATTGAAACAGGGAGGGTAGGAGAGTGAAATAAGTCTTGGATGAAGGGAAATAGGGCCTAGGATAGATCTGGATGCCATATGCAGTTACCTTCATCTACTCTCTCCTATTATAAGGGAGAAAACCAAGGCCCAGAATGGGAAAAGACCTGCCCAAGGTCACTAGTGCAGCAGGTCAAACCCGCGTCCCTGGATTCCAGATTCTGTGTTCTTCCCACTCCGCTGTAGCAGACCTGGCAAAAACCTGGGAGAGGCACTTAGCACCCTGGGTGGCAGGTGCAGGGCAGCTGCAGCGTGGGTCAAGTCTGAGGAGATCAATGGAGTCAGTTTTGCAGATTCAGTGATGGGTCGAGGCAGGCAGTTTGGAAAAGATCTTTTGGAAAAGATCTGAGCCTTGCAAGGGGCTTGTAAGCACGGGGTGGCAACTAAAAAAAGAAGGCCTCAGCTGCTATGGGAGGCACAGTCTCCACCAGGAAGGGCTGATGACCCCACTGGACGCTGCTTGGCCCCGTCCAGGGACATACTGTGCTGCGTTCCGAGCGCCAGTTTAGGAAGGACACTAGCAAACTGGATCACGGCTCCAGAGGCAGAGCCGTTCTCATCTAGTCCCCTTGTTTTACAGAAACTGACTGTGATCAGTATTCCTTTCTTCCTTTGTTTGGCTGGGAGGCTTTGCTGAAGGAGCTGGGAGTGTTTAACCCCAGAGAGACAAGACAAGACTCAGGGCAGCAGGGCTGTCGTCAGGGCTTATTCAGACTGGTCCCAGAGGGCAGAGGGGTGGCACTTCCTGGTGTGTGGATTTCAGCTCAGAACTCATGGGATTCCTGTGGCTGCTTTGGAAGGGTGAGGTCAGCATTGCTGGAGGTGGTCCCGCACCTGCTGGACGGCTGCCTATGAGACACACGTAAGAGCTTAATAAATGCTTGTTGGCTGAGGATTGTTAAGGGGACTCTAGCAGGAGGAAGATGAGTAATCAGTCAGGGAGCATTTATTAAACTCCTGCGCTGTGCTGAATGCCAGCCGGATAATGACCCAGGCCCCTCAGGGTCTCAGGCCTAGGGAAGCAGGCCAGTACAGGCTCTCGGTTTGGGCTCCCGTTCCTGCCCTGCTCCGTGGCCAGTTTGCTTATCTCCTCTGGGCCTCTTCTGTGAAATGAGGGGGTGAGGTGGGGTGAACCCTAAGGGCCTTCCTGAGGCTTCTGTGGGGCTGCAGTGGTTTGGGCAAAAGGCAGTCCTGATCCTTCTGTCTCTGCCAGGCCTCCAGCTGTGAGCACCAGCCCAGGAAACCACCCCCAGGCCAGCTCCTGGGCAGGGGCAGTGGTTGCCTGGCAAGCTGGGAGTCACTGCCTCCTTTCTCCCACACTAGGGCAGAGCTGTTTGCTGATGAAATTCATTAAAGCCTTCCTGATCAGCAGGAAGCTGGTCCTGGGGTCATTCATGTCATGAGTTACCTCCTGGAGCCAGATGGGAGGTGGCCTGCAGCTATGAGCGCACTGGGCACCCCAGGAAAGAAGAGCTAGTGCCCCGGGCAGATGATGTAAATAGCAGCTCCCTCCCAGGCCTGCAGGGCTCCTTCCTCATGGTGACACCTATTTATAGATGGGGCTGCTAGTAAATGTTTAACAACCAGCTGTCCAGAAAGGCAGGGTATGCTTCAAAGTTTAACCTGTGTTGTTCACGCTTTCTTAAGTCTAGGAAATCAGGGAAACAGTCAAACTGGATGTGAGGCGCAAAACCTGATTTTGCAGGTGTGAATGCTGAACGTTCAATTCACAATCGACTCTCCAAGTTGGTAGGGCCCAGCACCCTGCTGTGACAGCCCGGGAAGCTGAGGCTCAGCCAGTAATCATCCCAGTGAACGACGTGTCTGTGTCCCGTTAGGGTTTGCATAAAGACAGCATGATAATAACTAGTGTTTTTAGAGCACCTACTATGTGCCAGGCTGTGTGGCACTCTTTACAAACATTATCATTTGACGCTCACATCAAACCTGGGAGATAGGGGCTGTCATCCCCATTTTACAGATGAGGAAACTGAGGCAAATTGGGTGACTTGCCCAGGGTCCCAGAGCTAGTAAGTGTCTAAGATGGGATTTAAACCCAGGTCCTCCTGACCTCGGGACTGTTGTTCTGTCCACCACGCTGCCGAGGCTAAGGCACTGGCTTCAGAGCTCAGAAGGCCTGGGTTCGAGTCGTGCCTGACCCAGGCAGGACATATGTGTGTGTGACCCTGGGCAGATCACTTCACATCCAAGTGCTCCGAGTAGCCCTGGGGCTCTAAGCTGCCAAAAGAGTGGGATCTGGACCATGGAGGGGGCCCCGACTGTTCAGGCCCTGGCCTCGCTGCTAGCCCTCGAAGGTTTGCAAAGCTCTTTTACCTGCACTCTGTCCTCTGAGCCTCCTGACACTCTGGGGCAGTAGCCCTGTTACTATTGTGCCCTTTTTACAGATAAGGAGACTGAGGCTCAGCAGGGCTGGGCCTTGCCCAGGGTCACACAGCCAGGAGGTGAGACCTGGACTTGGGGCTTCTGGCCACAGGCCCCTTTCTAGCCTCCCGGTGTCCCCTACTCCATGATCCAGCCTTGTGGCCTCCTCGAGGACCCTCGTTCTTCTAGGCCTTTGTCCTGGCTGCCCCCATGCCTAGAACTCGCTCCCTCCTCACCTGTTTCCTGGCTTACTTTTGGGCTCAGTTCAGAGGTCACCTCCAGAAGGCCTTGCCTGACTCCCCCAGTGCTCCCCAACCAGGCTTCCTGGGGCAGGGCCCCGTCACATTCCCAGAAGCCCCCAGGCCCTTCTCCACAGCTGGGGGGCTGTTGGATAGGTGCTAGATCTTCAGCAGGGAAGACCCTAGTTCAAATGCTGCCTCTTTGACCCTGGGCTGCTTGCTTCACTGCGGCCTGCCTCCGTGTACGGTTTCTGTAGCTTCTCAGGATTGTTGTGAGGGTCACGAGACGACAAAGCTCTTTGCAAACTCTGAAGTCATCCTGAGTTCTAGGTGTGTCATTATTATGAGGTGGCCTGCACCCAGGACCCTTCCCCGTCTTGGTGGCCCTCCCCGGACGCTGGACCATCTGCCGGTGTCCTTCCCATTCTGCAGCCAGAGGAACCAACCCCTCCCTCGTACCGTCTGCCGTCCGTCTCCTGCTGCATCCACATCCCCCTCCTCACTCATATGGAGCTGGAGAGCCATCAGAGCCCCCTGGTCTTCTTCAGACAGGCTTGTTGTCAAAACCATCCCAGACTTGCAGCCACCGACTCTTGGACTCCACATGTATTTTATTTGCATTTACCGCTATGAATTTCATCTTGTTAGATTTGGCCCCATGTTCTAGATCTGGGGTGTCCTGTACCCCTTGGAAGCCTCACAAGGATGGTCTGTGACTTGTGGAATAAAATACAAAAATTGACCAAAGAAACCCCTTATGTGGAAATGCGGTGATCTGGAGGTTAGGAAGGCTCTGACCTGTCCTTGTCCCCGAGCCCTCCTCCGGCAGCATCATCTCTCCCTGCTCTGAGGACCCTCTGGGCCTCTGCCAGGGCCCTGACAATGCACACAGCCTCCTGTAGCTCTCTGTGGTCGTCTGACCTCCCCGAGGGACTCATCTGGGACCCGCAGCACCGTGGCACACACCATCGTCCTGGGTTTGAGGCATTCATTCCAATATCAGGGGAGATTCATGTGGGACTTTGAAGTGGCAGAGTCCCAGGGTCTCAGAGCAGCCTTGGGAAGGAAGCCGACCTTCCCCTCCTCATTATACAGATGGTCCAACTGAGGCATAGAGCTGGTGACCCGTCCAGGGTCTCATCCACAGTGCTAACAACTGGAGGCTTTGGAGCTGGAAGAGATACCCCACCCCCATTGTTCAGATAAGGAAGCAGACCCTGAGAGGTTTGGTGACTTCTCCAGGGTCATGCAGCTAGTAAGGGTCTAAAGCAGGATTTGAATTCAGGCCTTTCCGTCTCCTAGGCCTGTTCTCTCCCTGTGGTGTTCCCTGGCTGCTTTGGGCAGTGAGGAACTAAGATGTCACTTAGCCACCGCCATTCCTCAGCCCCAGGGGAGGTAGGGGCTGGGGGAATGCTGGAAGCCGCCCTTCGGGAGATGAGGGAGCTGAGGCTCCGAGAGGTCAGCCAGTCTGTCCACAAGCATTTATTCAGTGCCTCCCCTTGGCCAGACAAAGAAGGGATAGCAGCCCCTGCCCTCAAGGACCTTGCCAACAGCTAAGTGCTTTCCAGACAGACAGAACACATTGGAAATAATTAGCAGAGGCAGGCACCGGCATTAAGGGCAATTAGGAAAGGCTGCCTGGAGAAGGGGGATTTTACCTGGGACCTGAAGAAAGCCCAGGGATGGAGATGAAGAGGGAGGGCATTCTAGTCAGGGGGCACAGACAGAGAAAACGCCTGGAGTTGGGAGATGGAGGGTCTTGTTCAGAGCAGAAAGGAGGTCAGTGACACTGAATCACAGAGCAGTTTAGAAAGGGCCAGTTATAAAGGTGGGCGCTAGGGCACGCCACAGAGCGCTGGGCCTAGAGTCAGGAAGACTCATGTTTCCGAGTTCTAATCTGGCCTCAGACACTGCCTAGCCGTGTGACCCTGGGCAAGTCATGTCACCCTGTCTGCCTCAGTTTCCTCCTCTGTAAAATGAGCTGGAGAAGGAAATGGCAAACCGCTCCAGTGCCCCTGCCAAGAAAACCCCAAATGGGTCATGGAGAGTCTGAAATTACTCAGCTTCAACAAGAAGAAGATTATACAGTTTTATTTATTTATTTTTTGACTTGATTCTTTAATTGAAGACAAACAGTGACACATGTGGAATGACCAGCAGCCTTTCAAACCTGTTTATGCCCCAGGGAGGCTTAACTACCAGCTTCCCAGAAGATAGTCTCAGTTCTGCTCTAATCATTCTGTTGGTGTGTGCTCTGATGATTAGGATTAGCATTTTGGGGAAGCCCTCTAGACTTTTAACATATAAACATTTCTGTAATTAACAACTTTCTCCAGGATGCTGAGAAATTCTTTTTTTTTTTTTGCTTTTTTTTGGGGGGGAAGGGTGGAAGACAGGGCAGTTGGGGTTAAGTGACTTGCCCAAGGTCACATGGCTAGTAAATGTGTTGAGTGTCTGAGGCCAAATTTGAACTCAGGTCCTTCTGACTTCAGCACTGGTGCTCTATTCACTGTGCCGCCTAGCTGCCCCTATAGAGAGTTTTAAACACCGAAGAGAGACTTTTTCTATTTGGTCCTCGAGGCAAGAGTTACCACTGGAGGAGGGGGGATTAGTGGTCGGGTCTGTGCGTTAGGAAGGTCATCTGACAGTGAATGGAGGCTGGAGCCGGGGAGATTTGAGGCGGGCAGGCGCCCTAGCCAGCCATGGCCACAGTTCCTGGGGTCACACAGCTCGTTAGTGTCTGGCCCATTTGGCTGCCTCTGGGATGGGTTGAGCATGGCCATGGCCTGGGAGTCCCTCTCACCTATAGGAGGCTTGGAGAATGAAAGCCCCTCATGGGGCTGGAATCCTGGGGTCTGGGATGTGCTAGGGGCCAATATGGGACCATGACCTCAGATATTCCCAGGAACTCTGACAGGCAGATACTTTTCCTAGGCATGGACTCACAGAATGTTATATGTGCCAGAAGTGGGCTCACCTCTCATTTTACAGATGGAGAAACTGAGGCCCAGAGGGAGAAGAGACTTGCTCCAGCCACCTGACAGTTTGTGTCAGCACTGACTAGAGCTGAAGCCGTTAAGGTTCATGGGAAAATGAAAGCAGAGAATGTTAGAGCTGGGAGGGGCCTCAGTCCAGAGGAGCCCACTCTCACAGCCCTGGGACCCCTCTTCTCTTCCCACAGGCACCGAAAGAAATTATCTGTAGCAGGCTCCTTCAGTAATCTCATGCACCGACCCACCATGGACCAGTTCACTGAAGGTGAGGCGGTCCCCACCAGGGCCCTGGGGCTGTGCTGGCTGCCCATTTCTAGAGGGAAGGATCCCAGCCACCTCGGCCATCTAGAACACAGCTGAGGAACTGGGAGTGGAGAACTGTCACAAAGCTATGCATGTCCCTCTTTCTGTGTGGCAGTGCCCCTGGCTTACAGGTGGGTCTGCACAGCAGTTAGGGAGCTGAAAAACTTGGCCAGCTCTGCGGATTATCATCGGCTGCTGGAGAAGAGAGAAAGAGACAGGTTTCTAGAAGCCCATCTTGAGAAGCAGCAGCTAGTGGCAAGGAAGGAGACCTTAGGGGTCCCACACTCACTCAGTGTAAAGAAAGCAGCTTGGGGCCATTGTGTATAGGGGCACACAGCCCCCTCTCCCCTCACTCACCTCTGTGCCCTAGCAGCACCCCTCAGCTGACCCTCAAACCCTCAAACCTGGCAGACATCATTCAGTCTAGTTTTCCAGTTGAGAAAACCAAGGTCCAGGGAGGGGAAGGGGCTTAGCCAGTGGGGTCACATGATGAGAAAGGCAAAAGTAGATCTGGAATCTGGGTCCCCTGGTGCTTAGTCCCTGTACCTTGGGATGACCCCAGGCCATGGAGAAAGGGTTCAGTGGTGATACCCAGGATGTCAGGATTGCCAGAGATCTGTCATTTCATCCCTGGAGACCCTGCCTGGCAGCCTCCGTATGTCTGCGGATTGTCTTAATGGGGTATGTTAGTCTTAGAGCCAGCAGGGAGTTCAGGAAGGTTCTGGTCCAGCCCATATTGGAATGAGCATTGTTCCTGAGCCTCTGCTTGGAGACCCGAAGGGGTGGGGACTCTCCTTTTCGGGAGGCAGCCCCTACCTCTGTGGGAGCCCTCAGCTTGCTAAGAAGTTTCTCCTGACATGAGGCCTAAATCACCTACGTGGTGGAAGGCCTCCAGTGAGGTCTAGGAGGGAACAATTAAAGGAATGTTTCTCCTGGAGACTTGGGGAGCCTGGTAGAGAGCTGTGGGGTTAGGACAGACTTCCTAGCAATGAGAGGGCCGGCCAGATGGCCCCTTGCTGGGCCCGGGACCACCTCTGAGGTCACTTCTAACTCTGTGAATCTGTTATTGTTGCTGTTTGTTGTTATTGGTAAGAGAAAACTAATGGTCCAGTTTCTGATGCTACATGGCCATGGGCCAGCCCCTTAACTCCCCTGGGCCTCAGTTTCCCCTTCTGTAAGAGGGGGGCCTGGGTCGGATGTGCACTGGTCCTTTTTAACAAAGGGCTCTGGTTGAGAAACAGCCACATCTTCAGAGACACCAGAGAGGGGGCAAGTGGAGACGTGGGAGTGAGGCTGGCTGTGTCCACCAGAAAGTACCTCGGTGCCAGGGGAGGCAGAGGCCTGGGCTGGCATCCTGGCCCTCCCACCCCCTCTCTGGGCACGTTTCCTCATCTGTGAGGTGAAGGCCCCAAGCTCTACAATCCCATGACTGGTTATCAATGACTGCTTGTGGCCTCAGTTTCCTCCTCTGTAAAATGGGGATCAGGGTCCTTTTGTTCTTCCTCTGCTTGCTAGGAGGTCCAAATGAGCTGCTGTTTGCAAAGTTCCTTTTTTATACCCAGAGAGTGCTACATGAACATTATTATTGTCATCATTAGCGACTTGTTACTCTGATTTGGGGAAGTACCTGACTTACCTGTAGAGCTTCCCTTGGGTTTCCACCCTCCCTAGTACCCAGGACCCCAGTCCATGTGACATGGACATCAGAAATCACGCCCCCAGCCTCCTTCCCTAAGGGTCCCCAGGCCTTGGCAGAGCCAGGGACAGGGAGCAGCCCTGCTGGGGACTGGGGTGATGTGGGGCTCCCCTCACACCATCCCATGGGGCACAGCCCCCTGCAGTCTGGGGTGATGTGGGGCATGGCCCGCTGGGGGCGGGGAGGGCAGCCCCTCTGGGGGCTGGGGTGATGTGGGGCACAGCCCGCTGGGGGCGGGGAGGGTAGCCCCACTGGGATGCACAGACCCACCCACCTCCGGCCTGTGGTTTTCTTTCCCCCAGAAGAAATTCATGCTGAAGTATGCTATGCTGAGTGCCTCCTGCAGAGAGCTGCTCTGACCTTCCTGCAGGTAGGCTGGGGGCCATTGTCCTCCTTGTCCTGGGTGAGGGCCCCTTCCTACCCACACCCCTGTGTGCCTAACAGTCCCCATGCCACAAGTGATGCTGGGAGTTTCTTGTGGCCATCTCTGGTGCCAGGCCTGGGCCCGAGCATCATTGACTGGAGTCAGAGGCCTCAGTTCCAAATCTCCACCTTGCCAGTTACCTGTGTGACCCTGGACAAGTCCCATGACCTCTCTGGGCCTCGGTTTGCTCCTCTGTTCCCAAGACTTGGTAGTTGGGCCCAGCATTTCTGTGGTGGAGGCAATTTGTCCTCTGTGGTCAGCCTGGGGATGAGGCCCTTTGGAGGGGCCCGTCCCATCCTGTGTGACGCTGTGACTGCCTTTTCTGGCATTAACCTCCTTCCCAAATCCTCACTGGTCTTCTATCCCCACACAAGCCTGTGCCCCTCCTTGGTAGCTGATGGCTTCTCCCTCCCGCAGGACGAGAACATGGTGAGCTTCATCAAAGGAGGCATCCGAGTGCGGAACAGCTACCAGACGTACAAGTGAGTGGGCTGGCAGCCTGTCCTCAAGGCCTCCATCAACTCATTTTGTAGGAAGGGAGGGGCCTGCTCTGGGCTGGCCCCTGCGGCGGTGGCTCTGGGGGACCCAGCTTCCCTTCTCTAGCTTGTCCAAGACACACGGTCACACGGCCAGCGGCCTGCATTGCACTAGTCCAGCCTGAGCAGGAATCCGCTCTGTAACATCCTTGGCAAGTGACTGGCCAGTCTCTGCTCATGCATCTCTGGGGACAGGGAGCTCACCACCTCCCAAGGCAGCCCCTTGTGCCAGGCAGAACCAGGCTAACCCCTCTCCCCATCAATGGCCCCCAGACACCCGAAGGCAGTTGTTCAATGTCCTTATACTCTGCCCCCCATTACTTCATACATTCACATGCTATGGTGCATGAGAGAGGTGTAAACAGTGCTGCAGTGAGTGGAGATGGGTTATTCCCTGGGCAGCTCAGGGAAGGCTTCATGGAGGAGCGGCCTTGGAGCTGAACTTTGAAGGATGGGGGGTGGCGCCATTCTGCATGTTGGGAGCAGGATGAGGTCCAGAGTCCACAGAGGCCCAGCCCATACCGCCCTCCCCTTTTGGACAGGAGTTTTAGCCCTCAGCCTCCAACCCAAATAACCTCCCTAGGAAGAAGCCAGTTCTCGGGGGCCTCAGTTAAGTTCCACCAGGGTGGGGACCCTGGAGGTTCATCTAGGCCTCGCCTTTGGCCTGGCATCCAGCCACCCCTCATGGGACCCTGCAGGCTCTGAGCCGGTGTTTGCTGGATGAATGATCCCAATGCCTTCCTCTCCTCTTCTATCCTGATGCTGTTTTTCTCTTTTCTTTTTTTTTCTTTTTGGAGGGGGGAAGGCAGGGCAACTGGGGTTAAGTGACTTGCCCAAGGTCACATGATTAGTAAGTGTCAAGTGTCTGAGACCGGATTTGAAGTCAGGTCCTCCTGACTCCAGGGCTGGTACTCTGTTCACTGCACCCCCTAGCCACCCCTCTTTTCTTTTTTTAATTGATACATTTTTAGACTCCCTTCATTTCTAGCACATCTCTCCCTCCTCCCCTAGTCAGTGAGCTCTCCTCTGTTTAGCATTGAAGAAATAGAAAGAGTGATTTGGCAAAACAAACCAAAATACCAGCCAGGACGGGCAGCACAGGCCCCGTACTGTCCTCAGGGTCACCCGCATCTTTATAGACCCATCTCAGATTGTCTCTGGGCCGCCATGAGCCCGGCGGCCAGTTCTGTGTCTGGCCATGCATTTGTGGGCTTTTCCCAGGTCATCACAGCTTTCTGTTCCTTTCGGGCACCTGCCCTTGGTCTAGTCTTTTTTGCTGCTTGGGGAATTTGGGTGTCTCGGGGGCCCCCTCATCTTTGACCTCCTGGCCCTGTCTGTAGCCTGGCCAAGATCTTCCCCAGAGCCTGGAGGGCAAGGAGGGAAGCAGCCATTGGTCAGCCAGGGGTTCAGATGAGGCTTGCATCATGATGGAGCTACCCTTCCTCAGCTCACCAGCAGACCCTCCGTGCACAGTGGAGTGGAGGCTGGGAGCCCACTGTGGGGGGAGATCTGGTGCTGCTTACCAGGTCTCTGATCCGGGGCTAGGCCTTTCCCCCTCTCTGCACCTCTGTCTCCCCATCTGTAGAATGGGAGGAAGGGGACCTGGACAAGCCCTGAGGCACCTCCTACGGCTGATAGTCTGTGTTCTAAGGTCTGCCCCCCCCCCATGTTATATATTCTGTGCTCTGAACCCACTCTTGGCTATGACGTTCAATGCTTTGTGTTCTAAGCCTCCCCAGGCTCTCATATTCTAAGCAGACAGTGTTTCAATATTCTGTATCCTTTTTTTTTTTTTGAGGGGGAAGGCAGGACAATGGGGTTAAGTGACTTTCCCAAGGTCTCACAGCTAGTTTTGTGTTAAGTGTCTGAGGCTGGATTTGAACTCAGGTCCTCCTGACTCCAGGCCTGATATTCTGTATTCTAAGGTTCCTGTCAGGTGGAGTGCACAGAGCACTGGGCCTGAAGTCAGGAAGACCTGAGTTCAGACCAGGCCTTGGGTACTTCCTAGTTGTGTGACTCTGGTCAGGTCTCTTCATTTCCATGTGCTTCAGTTTGCTGTTTTCAAAGCACTGAGCACAGTGCCCAGGGTAGAGAAGGCACTGCTGTGTATGCCCTTCATTACTGTTGTTATTATTTATGGTTACTGTTACTTCATGTTCCTGGGCCTGAGGTATCAGGCATCCTCTCTCAAAGGCTGCACTGAGATCCAGACCCCAGAGGCTCCTGCTGGGACTAGGGCCAGGGTGGGTGGGCTGGGCCAGTCCCACCTGAACCCCGCCCGAGCCTGCAGCTGAACCACAGCTTTGTGTGGCTAGGGAACTGGACAACTTGGTACAGTCCTCCAGCTACTCAAAGGGAGAAAACCACAGCCACTTTGAAGGAGGGGTGAAGCTTGGTGTGGGCGCCTTCAACTTGGTGAGTACCGTCCCCTCCCTGCCCAGGGGAGCCTGTCTGCCTCTGCCTCCTCCCTGCCTCCTCTGCTCACACACACACCCCACACCCCATACACCCTTCATACCCCCCCACACACACCACACACCCCTTACAGACACACACACAGACACCCCCCCCACACACCACACCCCATACACCCCTCATACCCCCAACATACCCCTCACAGACACACACACAGACACACCCCCCCCACACACACACCACACACCCCTCACACACCCCACACAAACATACACCACACAGACACACACACCATACACCCCTCACACACCCCACACAGACACACACTACACACACCATACACCCCTCACACACCACAAACACCACACACCCCTCACAGACACATACACAGACACCCCCCCCCACACACACACCACACACCCCTCACACCCCCCACACAGACACACTACACACACTACACATATACATTATACGCGCACACTGTACAGACACTCACACACACATATCCAGGGCTGGGCTTCTCTCAGGTGACTCAAGGTGACTGTGCCTTTTTCTCTCACTTTCCCCCCCATGACTTATCCGTCACCAGGGTCCTCACAGTGTCCCTTGTATGCCCAGGCTTGTACAGAAGAAGGAGGAGACCTCACCTGGGCCTTTCCTCTGGCTGGGCTGGTGAGGCTCACAGACAGGAGACATTTAGGAAGGGCCCGAGCAGGCACAGCTCCCAGGGTGCCCGCTTTGGGCGAGGTCACTGTGGTCACAGGAGGGCTGCCACCTACCCAGTAATGAGGGCAGTGCAGACGGGGCCCTGTCAGGAGCTGCATGAGAGGGTGCTGCGTGTACTCCCCTGGCTTTGAGGCTGTTGATGGTCCTTTGGCCCTTGGGAAGTATAGACAGAAGCAATAAAACTCAGCTCTTGCCTAAAGAGAATAAGTGGCCAGACATTCAGTGACCACGTGGCCTGTTTCCTCATTGGTTTTGCGTCCCTGACCCCAGGAATGGGGTGCAGACATGGCTAATGGTGGAGGATAAGACCCCACGTTTAAAGCTGGGAGGGACCTCTGAGGGCACCAAGGCCGAACCCCTCATTTTACAAATGAGGAAACTAAGGCCCAGGTAGGTGACTTGCCCAAGGTCACATGGCCAGTTGGTGTATGGGGTGGGCTCTGACCCTTGGTCCCTTCCTCATGCCCACCCGGAGGCAGGGGGGAGTGGGAGGAGCCCTGGGGGGCCCTGGGTTTGGATCTCAACCTTGTTACTGACCTCTTAACTCGTGGGACTTGCCTGGCTTCCCTCATAGGGGCCTTGCGTTTAGAGGACCAGCCACCAGGAGAGGGTAACATTAACGCCAGGAGCATATAGCCAGTGCTCAGCGTGGTGTCTGGCACACAGTAGGCGCTCGACAAATGTTCCTGGGTTGATAAAAACATCTAATGATGAGTTTCTATACTTGAGGGTGACTGGAGGAGTGGAGAGGGAGGGGCCTTCTGGGGGCATTGCTGGACCCCTCACATCAAACCACCTGGTGTGGGGAGCGCGCTAGCCTGGGACTCAGGAGGCCTGCCTTTTCTTCTGGTCTGTGCTGCTAATTCATGGTGTGACCTTGGGGAGGGTGGTCACTGCCCATCTCTGGGCCTCAGTCTCATCAGCAGGAGCCAGAGGCTGGCCATCTGTGCCTTGCCCGCTCCCAGGGCTGTTGGGAGGGCCAGCTGAGTGGTAATGTAGAGGGCCCACGGACACAGGGCATGATTTTTCTTTGAATGATTTGAATGATTATTGGCATTGGCTGCCTGTCTCTGGACCGTCATCTTCTGGGTTTGCCTGCTCTGGCACAGGCTCTCATACCCCTTAGCCCCCTCCTTCCTCTGGCCCTCAGCTTTGCTCTGCCCTCCCTGGTAACACTTACCTGTCCTGGCTCCACATCTCTGAGGTGGGCCCTTCTCACTCACTGCATGAATTGGGTTCCTGGGCTAATGGACGGGTTTCCCTCCACTCCCAGGTAGCAGTGGTGGGGTATATTCATTACTTTAGGGACCTTCTAGAGACAGTGTCATAGGTTTTCTGTCCAGCAGCTTAGAGACTCCCCTCCCTAACACACACACACAGACACACACAGATGCACACACACAGAAGCACACACAGACACACACAGACGTGCACACACAGACGCGCACAGACACACAGACGCACAGACACACACACACCCATGGTGTGGGTTTCCGTCTGGGGGGAGGAGGGTACTGTCTGCAGGTCGGGGGGGTGGGGGGAGAGGATGGAGAAGCAGGGAGGGCCCTGGAATCAGGGTGAGACCTTTCCTCCCACCTCTGCTCACCTGTTTTCCCACCCCTCAGACACTGTCCATGCTTCCTGCCAGGATCCTGAGGCTGCTGGAGTTTGTGGGCTTCTCTGGAAACAAGGTAAAGAGTCTGCTCCAAGTGCCTTAAAGCCTCTGATGCCCTGGCTTCCTGCAGGGTGCCCCCTCCCCATTCCTGCCCAGCCCCATCGGTCTCTTTTGGGGCCAGCCCACCTAGAGTAACTGCCCATAGAGCAAATGTTGCATTCATAGTTCATGAAAATTAAACTGAGCAAACCCCCACTTGGGGTCTTGGGGTATCCTGTCTAGGGCTCCCTGGAGGCAGGGGCTTGGAGGAGATGACCTGATCCCCAGGTGGGGCCACATGTGGGCCTCCATCCCTGGGAGGAGGCAGGACAGGGCCTCAGGGGATGGGGCAGCCTTAGGTTCTTTCCCAGTCCTTGTTTCTGGGGATTTTTCCAAGAGGAAAAGGCCCTGGAAGGCTTCAAACCTTGGTTCCAAGAAAGAACAGCCCCATTTCCTGTGTTCTGACATGGTCGTCCCTGCCCTCCCTCCTTACAAGATTGGAGAATTTCAGAACTGGAAGGGGAATCATTCAATATCATTGGGTCTCCCCTCTTTCCCAGTGCAGGAATCCCTTCTGTGGCAGCCCTGATAATCTGGTCAGCCAGCCTCTGCTTGAATACTTCCAGTGACAGGAAACTCACTGCCTTATAAGGCAGCCTATTTTGTTGTTGGACAGTTGTTAGGAAATTATTTTCTTCCTTGTGATTGTGCTGGGGGTCTAGGAGACAGCTCTTATGTGCCCCCAAGTCTTCTCTAGGCTAAAGACCCCCAATTCCTTCAACTACTCTGCCTATGGCATAGTCCCAAGACCACTGTCCGAAATGGCCTGCCTCCTCTGGAGGCTCTCCAGCTGACCAATAGCCTCCCTAAACTGTGGTGGCTAGAGCTAAGCCCACTAGTCCAGAGGCAGAAGACAATGGGACCCTCACCTCCCCCCCTCATTTGCTCACAAGGAGTAGCAGAAAAGACATTGTAAAAGTCTTAGGACAGGATGTGGAGGTCCATGGAAAGCTGGTTAAATTTGGAGTCAGGGGACCTGGGTTCAAATCTCAGCTCTCTACATATCCTGTATGGCCTTGGGCATTACTTAGCTTTTCAGCCCTCGGTTTTCTTATCTGCAGAATGAGGGCATTGAGCTAGCTGGTGTCTGAGGGTAGTTCTGGCTCTGGAGCTAGGACCCCATGAGGGCCTCTCCCCTCCTTCCCCCTCTGTCTTAGGTGCTTTCTTCTCTTCCTTTTTCTTTATTTGCCCTCAGCCTCTCACCTGCCTTCCTTTGGTCTTGCCCATTTCCTCTTGTTTCTGAATAATCTCTCTTCCCTTTTCTTCCTTTTCATTCCCTTCCTCTCTTTATTGTGGTTCTTCATCCCTTTTCTCTAATTCCCCTCCTCTCCCCCTTCCTCTCTGTCTCTCTCTCCTCCTCCCTCTCCCCTTTTTCCTTCCCTCTTCCTCCTCTGTCCCTGGATCTCCACCTCTCTTCTCCCTCTTGTTCAGGACTATGGGCTGCTGCAGCTGGAAGAGGGAGCCTCTGTGCACAGCTTCCGAGCCGTGCTGTGTACCATGTTGCTGCTTTGTTATCACACCTTCCTCAGCTTTGTCCTTGGTAAGAAGAGGTGCCCTCTGCCTCATCATCCTTCCCCGCCCCCAACCCCTCACCGCCAACTCCTCACTCCCCATCCTAATTCCTGGGCCTAAGGCTAGGGGAGGAGTGGGCAAACATTCATAAAGAATTCATTAAATTAATTTAGGAGAAGTGCACCAAAGACTGCAACTGCTCTCACTATTCCACCTCAGCAAACACCCCTTTCTAAAAACTAACTGAATCTGGCTGACTAAATGATTCTCACCTGATTGTTGAGTGGGAAGCACACCAATGGGGGCTCATCAGCAGCAGCATTTGAAACCGCCTCGTCCCATTAGGGAGAATCACTAGTACCTTAAGGGGAAGCATAGTAGGCCTGCCCTTGGAATCATGATGCCCCACCCCCATGCTGGGCTCTGGGGCTCACCAGCCACTTCAGGGTAGGGTGGGAGTGCAGAATAGTGCTGTCACCTCTGACCTTGAACCTGTCTCTCTCCTCGGGACCATGACAGGCACTGGGAACGTCAACATCGAAGAGGCTGAGAAACTCCTTCAGCCTTACCTGAAACGTTACCCCAAAGTAAGCCGCTCTCTCCTGCCCCTTGTGTCTCCCCCAGACCAGGAGCTGTGGGCCCAGAAGCTTCCCTTAGCACTCATACAATCCTGAGTCAGAAAGGATGACAGGCCTTGGCCTCCTTCCCACCCAGTGGGGGAGGAGAGATGACACAGGTTGTGTTTGAGGACCTCTAGTGATGGGGAGCTCACTACCCACCAAAAACAGCTTTCTTGTATTACTCCAGGATACTGGAGCTTCCCCAGTCCTAGGTCTGGTGTGAGCAAAAACAAGTCTGGCCCCTAGTCCCTGGGATAGCCTCCAGATAACTGAAGGGGGAGCAGGGCCCCCACTCAAGGGCATCCTGGGGGTGCTCCTGTTTTACAGGGAGCCATCTTCCTCTTCTTCGCTGGCCGGATTGAAGCCATCAAGGGCCACATTGACACAGTGAGTAGCTGAAGCCACTGGGGATCCTAGGACCATAGATCTAGATCTGGGGACCACAGTGGACAGAGCTCTAGATTTGGAGTCAGAAAGACCTGCATTCAAGTCCTGCCGTGGGCACTTATTAAATCAATGAACCTGGACAGGTCACTTCACTGTGTACTTTGGTTTCCTCATCTGAAAAATGGGGATAACAGAAGGATGTGAGGATCCAATGGGATAAAAAATGGAAAGCACTTTACTGGTCTTAAAGTGCTAAAGCAATGACAGCTATTATTTTACCGATTAGGACGCTGAGGCCGAGAGGTCAGGATCACACAGTTATTACATGTCTGAGGTGGGAACTGACTCCAAATCCATGGCCTCTCCTGGGCCAGCATGGGCAGTGGTCAGTTCCCAGAGGCCTGGGATGGGGAGGCCCAGCAAACACTGGCCTTGCCCCAGACCAGGAGAAGAGGGAACGGCCAGGCTTTGCCGTCAGGCCAGATAAGACTGGGCAGCACGTAGCAGTTAGGGAGGGGGAGAGGCAAGGGCCAGCTGTATGGAGGAGGGGTGGGCCTTCAAGGCCCATGGAGAGGAGAGGGGTCCCCGGCACTGAGCAGGTGATGATGAACTGATAAGAATAATTAGTAGCAATGATCGTGATAATTAATGAATACTCAGGGAGTCATAACTGCAGTGCTTTAAAGGTTCATGAGTCACTTTATTCCTGCCTGGCTGAGAGGTGAAGAGCATGAACATTATCCGCAGTTTGCATCTGGGGAAACTGAGGCACGGAAAGGCGCCTCGGAGCCGCTGACTGTGCCCTGTCTCATCTGTGGGTCCCCACCTTTCGTTCCGTCATCATGACATCGTTTGGGCCCTGAGCTCACATTAGTATATCAATCTTAGAACCACTGAGTCTCCGAGCAAGGAGGGGCCAGTGACCTCAGCAGCGTCTAGACCGGCCCAGACCTGACGGGAAATCCCGCTGACAAGCGGTGGTCTAGCCTCTGCCGTTTCTGTTAGCATCTGAAAGAGTGGGCCATCCAGGTCTTTGTCCAAGTCCCTGATAAACATTTTCACAGAGCAGATGGTTGGGGCCCTCCACTGGAGACCTTTTTCCAAGCTGACAGGGTCTTGTTGATGACTGCTTTTGGCATCTGACTGTTCAAGCAGGGGGAAGGACTTCATCGAGTCTACCCCCTCCCCTTCATTTTATAGGTGAGGAAACTGAGGCACAGAAAAATTAATTTACTTGCCCAAGGTCACATGGGTAGTAAAATAGCAGAACCAGAATTTGAACCCAGATTCTCTGACTTCAAATCCAGGATTATTTCTACTGCTGGATCCTGCCTCACTTCACCTAGGTGTTCTCTCCTGTCATCTTGTCCATCAGAGGGACAAGAAGAGAAGCTTCATCAAATGCCTCTCTACATGTAAGGGTGCTGAGAGCACAGCCTTCTCCTGATCCCCGTTACTCTGTTACACAAGAATGAAGTTAAGTCCGAGCTGGCCTGTTCCTGCTGAAGCCATTCTGCCTCTTGGTGATCGCCCCTTGACGCTTACATCCTGGAATGCTGCCAGGAGTTGGAGCTGAGCTCCCTGACCTTGAGATTCCATCCTCTTTCCTTTCTGAAAACCGGGGTGTTTGCCCATCTCAGTGATTGTGGCGTCTTTCCTCTCTTGACGGCCTTTCAGCAGCTCCCGGTCCTTTGGGCACCTTGGGACAGATTCGTCCAGGGCTTGTGCCTCGAGCTCATGGACAGCAGTCCATGGGGGACTGGACTGGGTGCCTTCTCACGATTCGATCCTTCCTCCTCCTGGGTTTCAGCACTCTATGGACCCTTTCGGTCTGTCTTTTCCAGTCCAAAGGTCATTCTCCTTGAGTTGTGTCCCCGTGCCCCAAGCACTGGTCCCACCCCTTCTTTCATCCTCCTCCTTTCCCCAGTGTAACCGTCTAAGCCCTGTTGGCGGTCCTTCGCTCGCCATCACCCTTAGTGCATTCCAAGGTTTCCTACCCCAGACCCTGCTGGTGCAGGACGTCCGTGCTCTCCTTCATCGCATTTCTGGCCCTTCCATCTTCTGAGCTGGTCTCTTTAAAATCTAAGCCCTTTAGATTCAGTTCCAGGCACATCCACATTGGTCTCTTTCAAGGACTTGACCTTTTCTTTCTGGAAGACCCTTTGGGTCTTAAGAATTTTTCTTGAACATCTCCCTTCTGCCTGTCATGGTCTGACTTCCCCTGAGAATTTTGGGGTGTCCTTGGGGTCCACTGACCTTCCTCCCCAAATCCTTGCCTTACACTCATGGCTGTACATGCTTGGCTTTCTCTTCCTTCTGTCAGGAATCCTGAAATGGACTGGGCCCCTTCTCCAAACCCTCCCCCCCATTTAGAGTCTTGGAATCAGAACGTTAGGACATTGAATATGTCTTTAGACAGATAAGCCTTCCTCCAAACCAGGGCTTCTTAAGCTGGAGTATGTAAACCTGTATTTTAGAAATAGATATTTTTAGATTTATATATTTCTAAAATACAGTTTATATTATAAAGAGCCACAGCTAGGTAGTGCAGTGGATAGGGCCATGAAGTCCAAAGGATCTGAGTTTAAATTTGGCCTCAGACACTTACTAGCTGTGGGACTCTCCCCCCCCCCCCCCCCCCCCCACCAACAAAGCCCAAGGCCTAGGGTTATCAGAGATGATTTTGTCCAGTCTTCTCTCCTCTCTCCTCCATATACCCATTCTACAGATGAGAACAGATCCAGAGGAGGAAGTGCTGGCAGAATCAGGCCCAGTTCCAGTTTTCTCACCTCTCATGCTGGGCTTTTTTGCTGTGTATGCCAGGGAGGAGGGGAGGAGAGGTGAGCAGGGAGTGGCTGAAGCCCCGGCCCCCACTCTGTCCCTCTGTCCCCTGCAGGCCATCCAGCGCTTCGAGGAGTGCTGCGAGGCCCAGCAGCACTGGAAGCAGTTTCACCACATGTGTTACTGGGAGCTGATGTGGTGTTTCACCTACAAATGCCAGTGGAAGATGGCCTACTTTTACGCAGACCTGCTTAGCAAAGAGAACTCCTGGTCCAAGGTGGGGGCCACTGAGCTGTAGAGCCGCGGGGAGGAGGGGCTTACTGAGGGGACCCCATGAGCTGCAGAGCTGCGGGGAGTGGGGGGCTTACTGAGGGGACCCCAGTGGAGAAGCCGCCTCTCCTGTGTGGGGGAGCAGAGGTCCTATGACAAAGGCCTGGCCACAAGGTCAATGACCTACACAGTTGGGTTGCTTTTTTTTTTAACTAAACAATTTAGAGTCTGGGACTGAGAGGGTTTTAGAGCCTTCAGGCCTTAGATTCCTGCAAGCCTGGGAAGCTTAGAATTCTAGAGCAGGGCTGTGGGATCGGAGACTCAGAATCTAGAGCTTCAGAAGTCCAGAACTCTAAAATCTTACAGGAGCTGGGAAATTCTCCTGAGGTGGGGCCCCCCTGGACAGCCCTGCCAGGATGTGCCTCCCTCCCAGAAGCTCTCCTGCAGTCACCTGCTGCCCCTGCCAGTCCTCTCCTCTTTGCCACACTCAGGTCAGGACTTAGGAATGGTCAGTTTGCGGAAGGGGAGTCTGGTGCCTCTGCTCAGGGCACCTGGCCCCGCGTCCGGCCCAGTGACAGCACGGCTCCAGCAGGCCCTCGCCTCCCAGTGCATTGCTGTCTGCCATGCCTCCTTCTGTTCAATTGGCAGCGCAGGAGATTAGGGCACAGAAAAGGGAAGTATCGCAGACTTAAAGTCAGCACATCCCTCCCAAGTGCCTTTGGCTTGGGAGTTGGACTCTAGAAAAATAGGCCTTTGGCCCTTCTCTGCCCCTTGGGAGATTCTGGGAGAACCATGAAGGCCCCACCTTCCTGTGCCCCTTGTCAGGGAGATGGTGGGGAAAGTGTTGGAGTCCAGACTGCAGGGTGTCTGAAGGGACACTGATGGACACCATCAAGGATCCTGGCTGGTGGCAGGGGTGGGGCTTGTGGGCAAGGCACCAGTCTCTGGTGAGAGTTTCCCCATCTGTAAAGTGGACATGGTGAGACTTTGCCAAGTGTAAGGGCAGGGGGGAGAATGCAGGATGGGAGCCAGGGCGCTGTTGCTTGTGCCAGCCCCTCCCTGGCTTCAGTATCCTCATCTGTAAAGTGGATTAGATGGGCTCCAGCCCATGATTAGAAACAGGACTGATTTACCATAAATTAATAAATGATCAGATCAGTTCCTAAAGGCAGTCGCTTTAGCTCCTGCAAACAGTCCTCAGACCATTAGATGCCTGAGCCCAGTGGCCCAGGAGGGACTCAGCCTCGGTCCATCTGTCTCCAGCTCCCCTGGGAAGGAGGAGAAACATCAGGCTGAGCAGTGGATGAGCCTGGGCCTCCCTTCCCTGCAGGGCCGCCAGCAGAAGCCTCTCCCAGGGGCTGGGGATGGGGAGGATGGGGGTCTGTGTTGTTCACAGACTGACCACCAGATGTTAGCACCGAGCCAGGCTTCGATTTGAAGCCAGTAGCAACCTTGGAGGCCACCCCCTTCCCTTTACAGATGAGCAGACTGAGGCCCAGGGAGGAGAAGGCCACAGGGTGAGATCAGACAGCTTCCTGCCCATTGCTGCCCAGGGCTCACTGCTCAGAACTAGGGGACACACAGCCCGGCCTGGTCAGAAGGTCTCTCACTGTAGGCTCCTGCCAGGACACATTGCCAGTGGAATTTCCCATTTTTGGAGCCACTGGGATTTGGGGTGGTTTTTTAGGGGCTATTTCTGGGTGTCTCCTTTGCCACTTACAAAAAGGAAGAAACCCCTCCCAGGCTAGGCTCATCCACCACAAAAATCCCAGCAGGTCAGAGCTAGAAGGGGCCTAGAGGTCATCCAGGCCACACTCACTTTTGAGAAGAAATGGTAGCCCAGAGAGGGGTGTGGCAGGTAGGCCAGGTGTCCCACCCAGTTCCCAGCCCAGGGTCAGGCCCTTTCCATTGTCCTGTGCCTGCCTCTTGGTCTTGGGACCTGGCACTTTCTCCCCATCCAGGGTCCTGAGAAGGCAGGGACTTGGCCCCCATGGTCTCTTACAGCCCTGCCACCCTGTGATTATAGATTGGGGTCAGGGCTGCCAGCCACCACAGACCCCTGCATTCTGGCCAGTCCTGACCCTAGAACCAAGGACTAGCACATGCAGCAGGCACAAACACCAGCCAGAAGCCTTTATTAAGCACCTGCTGTGCGCAGGGCTGAGAGAAGAGCAGGGGAGGGGGCAAGGGGGGCCCCTGCCCAGGATAACTGAGGTGCCCACCCCACACAGACACAGACTCAGCAGCGAGGGCAGGGGGAGCCACAGGAAGCTCAGACCACCAAGAGTCGAGCCCCGGGTGAGGGCGTCAGGAAGGGAGGCTAGGGCCATGTTGGGAGGGACTCTCAGGAGTTTGTGGCTGGTTCTGGCAGCCGCCTCAATGAGTCCGTCAGCGGAGCTGGGTCCCTGCCCTCGGGAGGCTCCCAGTCCGGCAGGAGGAAGGCTCTGTTGAAATGAGAACCATTCAAAGCAGCTGTGAGAACACAGGCTTCCCTGCCCACTGGGGAGGATCAGCAAGGGCTCCCTGGGGGAGGGCAGGGAGGCACTAGAGCTTGGCATCCAGCAGAGCACAGCAGGGAGGGCCATCCAGGCTCTGAGACGCAGGAGCCGAGGTCCGAGGAGGGATGTCCAGCATTTGGAAGATGGCGGCACAGGGGAGGATGCAATGTGGCCGGACCAAGCTTGGAAGGGAGGGATAGGGGCTGCAGTCATAAAGATGGGCTGGGGCAAGACTGGGGAGGGGGGCCTCGAATGCCAGGATAAGGGGTTGGGGCAAGACTGTGCAGGGCCTTAAATGTCAGACTGAGGGGCTGGGGCAGGACTGTGTGGGGCCTCGAATGCCAGAGTGAGGGGCTAGGGCAACCTCAAATGCCAGACTGAGGGGTCTGGGCAAGACTCTGCAGGGCCTCAAATGTCAGTCTGAGGGGCTGGAGCAGGACTGTGAGGGACCTTAAATACCAGGCTGAGGGTCTGGGACAAGACTGTGTGGGGCCTTGAGTGCCAGGCCGAGGGGCTGGGACAAGACTGTGCGGGGCCTTGAGTGCCAGGCCGAGGGGCTGGGGCAGGACTGTGTGGGGCCTCGAAGGAACCTTTTCTTGGCATTGGGTGCACGACCATCTTGTGTTGCACGTGCAGTTTCATGTCACAATCCCAAGGTAAAGGGAGGGAAGAAGGGAATGTGGGACTCAAATTAAAAAAAAAAGTTTAAAATAGTTTTTGCATGTAACTGGAAAAAACAAAGCACAAAATTTTTCACATACAAAAAGTTAAGCATAAAGTGCTGCCATCAGCACGTGCCCAGTGCTTATCTAGAAAGCACAAAGGGGGCCACGGCTTGGAAAGGCGGTTTAAGGCCCAGCTGGGCCAGCGCAGGGCCAGGCCAGAGAAGGTCTGACTGACCCAGCCACTGCCCCATCCCAGCAGGGTTCTGCTCGGCATTCTGCAGGGCCCACTTACTGTGGCTTCTCGGCTCAATGAAGGGGGGGCTTTGTGGGTCGTCTGTCAGTGCAGAGCTAGCCAGGGTCTTTCTGCCCCCACCCAGGCCACCTACATCTACATGAAAGCTGCCTACCTCAGCATGTTCGCAGAGGACGACTGCAAGCCTTTTGGAGATAATGAAGTGGAGCTTTTCCGGTGAGAACCTCGCCCCCCCCTGCCCCAGGCCAGGCCTGAGCCCGCACCCCACAGTGGGCCTTCCCAGAGCTGGCCGGCCCTCAGCCCCAGAGGCCTCCTCCGGGGCCTTGGACCCAAATGGGAATCCCCTCCCTGGCCTCCCTGACAAAGGGTCACTGAGACTCTGGTGATGGGGAGCTCACTCCCTAAGCACCTACTGTATGCCCGGCCCTGGTGCTGGCCACGAGCTGCCGTTCTGGCAGGGGAGATGCCAGGCACAGGTCGGACCTTGTGCAGCACAACGCCCACTTGTGCCTTCCTGACTGACCCTCTGCCACTGGGCCTTTTTACCCCTCCTGTCCTGGGCCCTTTTCTCTCCTTCCTCTAAACCTTCTTGGGGCCTCATCGGCTTCCATGGATCCGGCCTCACTCTGGGCAGCTGATTCTCAGGTGTCTGTCCAGCCCTGACCTCTCTCCCGCCCTCCAGGCTCACATCTCCAGTTGGCCGTCCTCGGATGCCTTCAACTGGGTGGCCTGGAGACCCCAAGGGCAGAGCGCTAAGCTGGTCTTCCCTCCCACACTTCCCCGTGGGTGCCCAGGCTCCCACCCCCTCAGCCTGGATCCCTCCTTGTGGCCCCTTTTCTCCTCTGATGCTGCCCTGACTACCTCGGTCATTGCACTGACCTGTGGGTGGGTCTGGGTCCGCTTGCCTCCAGTCTCCAACCTGTTTTCTCTTCAGCCAGCAGTGATTTTCTCAAACCTCAGGTCTGATCACGTCCCCCCACTCCATAAATCAGTGGTTCCCTATCATCTCCAAGAACAAACAGAAAATCCCCCTTTTGGCCTTCAAAGCCCTTGGTGACCTGCCCCCCAGGCCTGGGATGCTCGCCCTCCTCTGCCTCCTTGCTTCCGCCTGCTGAAATCCCTCCCCCTACAGAAAGCCTTTCTCCATTGCCTTCACTCTATGATTCTCTCTGCCCCTTCATAGTTAAGTGACCCTCGGCCAGGCCTCAGTCCTCAAGCATGCAGCCCGTGACGTTTGCATGGGTCCGTATCTGCGGGGGGCCAGGCCTTGCTCCCCTTTAGCTCCCCAGTCAGCATCCCTCCTGCCCCTGCCAGCCCGACACCTTCCCACATTCCTGACCAGCTTGGGGTGTGCCAGGAGCCAGGCCTACTGACCTGTCTTCTCTCCTTGGCAGAGCTGTGCCAGGCCTGAAGCTCAAGATTGCCGGCAAGTCGCTGCCCACCGAAAAGTTTGCCATTCGGAAGTCTCGGCGGTACCTCAGCCCGAACCCCACCCCACTGCCTGTGCCGGCCCTGGTAGGAGTCCCCTTACCCTGGTGGCTCCCTGCTAGCCCCCGTCCAACCTGGGGCCGGCTGAAGGGTCAGAGGTAGCCCCAGTGCCCAGGGGGCTAGGGAGGAGTCTCTGGGCACTGGATGCAGGTCGTGGCAGCCTGGGACCCAGTGGTGGGGAACAGGAAAGGAGCCTGCAGCTCGGGGGCCACACGTCACTGGGAGGCACTCAGCTCCCACCTGGCATCTGGGTGGCCTGGTATGAGGAGCGGCAGGACGCCAGGAAAAGGGGCGACCTCCGGCCAGCCACCGCCTTCCATCCGCGTTCAGCCAAATGATCCCCAAGGCCCTTCTCAGCTCTGATCTCTCTGTTCTCAGAATGGGCACAGGAGGTAGAGCGCTGGGCCTGGCATCAGGAAGCCCTGAGTTCGAGTTCTGTCCCAGATCCTCCCAGTCTCTGTGACCTGGGACAAGCCACTTAACCACTGTCCACTCTGGTTTCCTCAACTATAAAATGGGGATAATTGCCCCTTTCTCCCAGTTTGTGATGAGGATGAAATGAGGGAATATTTGTAAAAGGTCCCAGCCTGGGATCTGGGGTAGCAGGCGCTTAGGAAAGGCTGGATCCCCTCCTCTCGGCCCTTCAGGCCCCTCCCAGCCCTGACACTGCTCCCTGAAATCCCCAGCCTTGGCCCTGAGGAGTCCCTGGGGCTCCTCCTGGGCCAGTCAGTTCCATGCCGGGCACCTGCCCTGTGCTGGCCTGAGCCACGGGGACTGAGTGCTGAGGCCAGCCCCCTTTTACAGAGGAGGAAACTGAGGCCCAGACGGGGCAGGCCAGGCAGCAAAGCCAAGGCCCGACCCAGGCTTCCTGGCACTGAGGCCCTGGGGAGGGGGGGCGCCGGGGCCAGGGGAGCGGGCTGGGCCTGACTGGTGGTGGCCCCTCCCCAGGAGATGATGTACATCTGGAATGGCTATGCGGTGATCGGCAAGCAGCAGCAGCTGACCGAGGGCATGCTGGACATCCTCATCAAGACCCAGGAGACCCTGGAGAAGTCACCAGGTGACCATGGCCTGGGCCAGGGGACCTCCGCCTGGCCCCCCCTGCAGCCCATCCTCGGGTCTGCCCCCCCCCCCCCCCCCGGCCTGAGGGAGCCTCCCCTCCTCCCCTGGCCCCTCCCCTCCTCCTCCTTCCCTCCTCCCCCTGCCCCTCTCCCTTGCAGCGGGCATCTCTCCTTGCCAGTGCATGGGGCCCATCTGGTGGCCAGAGGCTGTAAGTGCAGGCCAGTCAGTCTGACCACCAGGAGCACTGACTCGATGACTCCTGTGTGCCCGGCCCTGTGCTGAGCCCTGGGGAGCCCCCGTCCAGTGAGGGTGACGACCCCTGCCCGGCGCCCCCTGCAGCCCATCCTCAGGTCTGCCCCCCCCCCCCGCCCAGGTCTGAGGGAACCTCCCCTCCTCCCCCAGGAAGGACAGGGGATGAGGGGTGGGTGTTGACACTGGTGGGGAGTCCAGATGTGAGGAGGGACAGTGTTCCCAGTAGGGGGCACAGCCAGGGAAAAGCCCCAGAGTCTGGAGACACAGGGTGCCCTTTGAGAAGCAGCCCGGGCCAGGGAGGGAGAATGGATGGGCAGAAAATGGCCGACTTAGAGGGGCTTTCAGTGCCAGCCAGAAGAGGCCGGAGGTTATTGAGGAGGAGGACATGGGTGGGCCTGATGTGACAGAGTGGAGGGACGGTGGGCTGGGGTGGGCAGGACACCCCCCAGCCGGCCCCAGGCACAGCCTCGGTGTCCGGCCCACCTGGCTGAGGCCTGGGACCCTGAGGGCCCTCTCACCTGTGGGAGGCTGCAGAGCCTTATCCTTGGACAATTGAGGCCTGCCCTGGGCCTGTCTGGAGGCCATGGGGGGATGCTCACAAAGGTCTGCAGACCGTAGCATGGCCCTCTTCTGGTGCCCCAGGGCTGGAGGTTCAGGATCAGCCGGGCTCCTGCCGTTGGTGTTTCCCATTCACCTGCCCAGGTTATCCCCAGGGATGTATGGATTTGCATTTAAGTGCCCCCTGCTGTATGCTCGGCTGGCAGAGGCCCCTCCCACCCCCACACCCCTGGTACTGCCTGGGATGAAAGGCCACAACCACATTCGTGACACTGCACTGTGAGACAGTCAGTAGGCGCCCCCGGCCCTCATGTGTGGTCTATGGCCCGTGTGAATTTGGCGCCACAAAGGCTGGTCTCCTGTGTGCTCGGCCCTGCGCTCAGTGTGGCCACTCGGGGGCGCTGACAGGGCCGCTCTGTTCTCAGCCAACGAGTTCTCAGTGGATGACCTGTGTGTGGTGAAGCTGCTCCAGGGCCTGTGTCGGAAGCACCTGGGCCAGGCCACGGAGGCTGAGGAGAACTTCAGGTTCATCCACGCCAGGTGAGGACTCTGCAGCGTGGCAGCTCCCTGGCCTTGTCTGAGAGGCTGGAGGAGGGGCCCAGCTCTTTCACCTGCTCTCTGGGGGGAGGGCAAGCTGGGCAATGCCACCCCTATAAAACGGGGGGCTGGGCTTTAGGACCCCCCGGAGGCCCTTCCAGCTCTGAACCTGGGATCCTAAGAGCCCCCTCTGGAGCAGGGACATGGTCAGACCTGACCCATGTGGATGGTGGTGTGGGCCTGAGCCTGGCCTGGCTGTGATCAGAGAAGGGGGGGAGGGCGTGTACGTGTGTGTGTGTACACACACATGTGCAAGCCTTGTCAAGACAGACACGAGGCCGGGCCGCAGATGTGGTCTGTGTGTGATCACAGCTCTGAGGTTTTCCACCTCACCCCAACCCCTTTACAGACGGGGCCCTGGGGATGGGGTGACTTCCCCATGTCCTCCTGGTAAGCCCACTGTGGGCAGAGCCCGGCCGGCCGTGGTAGGAAGAGACAGGACAGGCTTTGGAGCCCTGCCCTCCAGGCCCATCCAGGGAGAAGGCCGGGACTCCTCTTAGAGGCCCGAGGGCAGGGTCCTTCCTTGGCAAGGTCAGGAGGTGGCAGCAGCAGCATTTGTACTGGGCATTAAAGGACGGGTACGAATTCAGCAGTAAGGAAGGGGAGGGGGCAGCCCCCCAGGCAAAGGGCCTGCGGCCGGAGAGCAGGGGGCAGTGTGAGGACAGTCACCCAATTTGACAGGAGCATTGAGTGTGTGGAGCAAGCGCCAGGAGGGGAGACCGGGCCCCTCGGACTGTCCTGGGACACAGGAGCCTCTGGCTGCCCCCAAACACTCTTCCTCCTCCTCTTCCTCCCACAGTGAGAAGAAGATTAAGTACGACCATTACCTGATCCCCAACGCCCTGCTGGAGATCTCCCTGCTATGCTTGGAACAGGGCAGAACGGAGGAAGCCCTCAAGTGCTTGGAAATGGCCAAGTGAGAGACTCCCCACCCCTGCTCCCCTCAGAGCTGCCTCCTGGTTTTCACCCATTAAGGAAAGCTAGCCTTGATGGAGAGCTGCCCAGCCCTAGGGTCCTGAGACATCAGAGCTGGGAGGGGCCCGAGAACAGGGGATGTCAGGGTTGGGAGGGGCCTGAGAACAGGGGATGTCAGGGCTGGGAGGGGAGGGGGGGATGTCAGGGCTGGGAGAGACAACATAAAACATCAGAACTGGGCAGGGCTTTCCAATAAGAATCTCAGAATCCTGGAGCCTCAGTTGGGGGGGACCCAGGTGGGCATGTAGTCTGACTTGACCGAACAGTCCTCCAGAGTGCACGCCACCACCCTGCGCCTCTCTTGGTAGCTGATCGCTCTGGAAGGGCTCTCGTTAGGAAGGCCACCCTCCAGGGCCACGCATGCAGAATGCACTCCATCCTCCTTCTAGGCAGCAGCTCTTCTGATATTTGCGTCTACAGTCCCAGTTCTTTCAGCTGATTCATGTTGGGCATGGGTTCAAGGTGCTTCCCCATCCATCTCCCTCTTGTAGAATCTCATCAGTGGCCTTCCTCCAGCTGGGGTGTGACCAGGGCCAAGGACTCCTACTCATTCCTGGGGCAGCCTGAGGACACATTAGCCCTTGTGGGCTTGTGGTCCACTAAGACCCCATCCCCTTGACCTTTTTCAGATGAATTGCCATCTTCATTCCCCTCCCACCCCATACTTAGAAAAAACATTGAACCTGCACATTCCTACTTGATTTTATTTTATCCTATTTGGCCGACATTCTACCCCATCTTTGTGGAGCCTGTCTTCCCACAGCCCACGTGTAAGCCATCCCTCAGCTCTGGTCACTTGCAGATTTGATGAGCCTTTCTCTCAGTGACTGATAAAGATGTTAGGGGGTTAGTTCCCCATCCCTGACCTTTGGGTCCTTCTCCAGTGCAATTCCACATAACTGCAACTCTCAGACCCTCAGCCCCCCATCCACTTCTTGGAGCAAGGAAGGGAATTCTCCCGGGATTGCAGTGTCCATCCTCTGGATGTTCTCAAGCGCCCCTTTAGTGTTCCGTTCTAGAATTTTGCCAGGAATTGAAGTCAGGCTCCCTGGCCTAGTCACAAGCCTGTTCTCTTCCCGCCTTTCAAAACTGGAGCCTTTGCCCTGTTCCAGGCCTATAGCCTGGTGGCCTTCTCATCCGTGCCAGGTTCTGGGGCTGGGTCTGATGAGCTAGAGCAGGTCCAGCTGGAGCCCCCAGGTTCTGTTTATGTGCAGCCGTCAGAGGCCCTGGGATGGACGCCTCCAGGGAATGGCTGGCTGTGGTCACCGTTGGTCAGTATGTCGACTGTCCTGCCTGTCTGACCTGGACGTGGTTCTCCTCCCTGCCCCCTTCGTCTCCGTGTTCAAATTAAAGGCCAGAGCTTGCAAGTCCACGCACATAGGATTTTTAGCAGCCCTCCTAAGGTTCCCACCATCCCTGACAAAGAACCTCTCACTTCTCTGTGGTGCAGAGCCCCAAGCCCCTCCTCAGATGCCCCCTGTGCCCACGACTTCCTCCCGTGACTCACCTGTGAGTGGGTTCATAATGGCCTCAGTGTCCCCCCTCTCTGGGGGTTGGACTTCAGTGACCCGTGAGGCCTCTTCCTGCTCAAAGTTCTGATCCTGTGCTTCTTTCCAAGGGTTTTCCATCTTTTCCATCGTACACAGCCCTAAGGTGACCCATAGCTTTGCTCCTGAGAGCAGCCTCCAGAGAGGGAGGCTCTGGGGTGGTTTTATCCCAGAGCAGACTTTCTTTTACCTGAATTACTCACTTCCACCGACATTCACAGGAGATGACAGCTGTGAGATGATAATCTCCCTCCCAGTGCAGGGGCTGCCCCTCACACAGCTGCCAGTGCAGGTGATTCCGATGGCACATGAGGGGCAGCCAGAGTGAGGAGGGGGCTTCAAGGAGGGGAGGCCCTGTCAGCTCCCCTTGCTTTGCCCAAACCCAAATGCCCTTGTGCCCAGAGCCTCTGCTCATCATTGACCCGGCTCTCGTTCTCTGCTTGGTCCTAGACAAAACTACAAGAACTATTCCATGGAGTCCAGGACGCACTTCCGAATCCAAGCTGCCATGCTGCAGGCCAGGGCGGCCCCCGAGAATGGGTGCAGCCCCGAAGTGTCTGGGGTGCTCTAGCTGTGGGTCTTGGGGCTGACCCCGGGATGAAGGGTCAGGAAGGCAGGAAGACGGAACATTTCAGGACAATCAGCCCCGCCCTCCCTCCTGGACCGGCCCGTGGGAAGATGGCAGGTGGTAGATGGTCAAGCATAGTTGGAATTGAGTTAGTTGGGCCTAATGGCTCCCCCTTCCCTCCTGGCCCAGAGCCTGCAGTCACCCCCAAACCGGTCATCACTCTCCACTGTGATGTTTAACAGAATATTTAAAGTTTACATTTTCCTTAGAAATACAGTGACTGTGTCATGGGGGTCACTGAGAGGCTCAGCCCACCTGCCTTTGCCTTGAATCCAAATTAATCAGAAAAGTTGTTCCCTCATCATCCAAGGCTGGGGAGGGAGACGCTTTTCGGGTTTCCAGTCTCCATGTTCAGTAGCTGGACATGGGTGCCTGTGGCTGGGCAGTGGGTGTCCCCCCCCCCCCCCCCCCAGGTCCATGAAGGGCCCACCTCTTTAGGAGACCATCTGTGGTCTTTCACCTTGACAGACCTCTGAAGTGCAGGGCCTGTGGGGCTTAGAGTATATGGCAGAACCCCTGGGGGGGGGCCAAGGCCCTAGTGCCTTTGCTATCCCAGGAGCAGAGCAGGAGGCACCAGACTGAACAGAGACGGGCAGGGGCTCCGGGAACCCCATCCACGGGCCCTATGAGGACCAGCATGCCCTCTTGCCCCATCCCGGCCTTGGCGCTGTGCTTAAAACCAAAGGAATCTGTGAGAGCAGAAGTCTTCTGACTTTGTTCTAAGACACCAGGTTTATTTAATGACAGCAGTCTGTTGTTTTGGGAGTTGTGGCTCTCCCTGGCCTGTTCAGTACATTTGTGATTTTTCATGGTTGGGAGAGAAGATCTATTTCAGTAATAAAAACTTGCCCATTTAAGAAACAATACGACAGTGATTTCAGTAAAAGATGTGTCTTCTTTCTAATTCCTGGGGATGCTGTGGGGACATTTAGGCTGGGGTGGCAAGGCCGCTTCCATTGTCTAAAGGGCCCGATGGGGAGAAAAACAGGCCAGATGCTTCTCAGAACTTGTTTGCTCCCTGCTGCTGTCCCTGGACAACTGACCAACATTTACTGAGTACTTGCTGTATGCCCAGCACTGCCTTCAAGATTACATTCCAGCAGTAGACGGCTCCATGATCACTCACCGTGAGGGTAGGATAGCAGTGGGGCACACCTGTCCAGCCCCTTCCTTCCCTCCATCCACAGGGGAGGCAGGGGAGACACCACTGGCCTCCACATTAGTAAAAATGGGAAGCCCTCAGATCCTTCCATGTCTGGGAGATGTCAGGGAGTCTTGGTCCACAGGGGGCATTGTCTCTTGATGTCCCAAGGCTTTTTCCTAACCCCAGCTGACTGGAGGGTGTTTTGGGGGGTGCTTGTCATAAATGAAGGGCAGAACCAGGAGAGAGCCATGCAAGGGGAAAGAAGAGATTGGGAAAGAAGATGTGGGGACAGAGGTGCAGAGGCAGACCTGGAGAAGCCTTAATTACCACCTAAACACAGACAAGTCTCTCCAGCCCTGACCTCTCTCTAACTGCCCATAGTTGGAGATGCCACCAGTCCCTCAGTCTCAACATGCCCCAGAATAAGCTCCTTTCCCCTTCCCCAGCCCTGCTCCTCCTCTGGAGGTCCCTATTTCTGCCTTTGCCTCCACCATTACCCCCTGGGCTGCCACATTTGTGACCCTGGACTTGGGCTGTACTCTCTCCTTTGCCTCCTTATGGATCCTAGGTCTGTGACAGGGTCTCGCAGTCTTGTGTCTAGAAAGGAGCTCAGGCCATCAGTCCCAATCCCCTTATTCTGTTTGGGGGTGCTGAGTGACTTGCCCAAATCATACCGATAAGTCTGAGAGGCAGGATTCTGATGCAGGTCTGACTCCAAAGTCAAACACTGCCCTAACAATTCCTATCGCCTCCACTCTCCTCCTTTTACTAACACATCCATCAGGACACTGCCAGAATTACCCTTTTTATGCTGAAACTGGGGCCCAGTCTTCAGTTTTAAACAAGACAGAATGCCTTCACTCGCTCCCTATTACCCAGAAAGATTTCAGTAACTGTGTGTGGCGTTCGGTGCCTTCCACGACTAGATGATATGATGCTGCTTGGGCTGTTGGATGGGGTTCCATGCCTGCAATGCCTTTGTTTCTTCCCTCTGATACTGTGTGATGCTGGGCAAGTTACTCCACCTCTCTGGGCTTCAGTAAAACGAGGGCGATGGATGGCCTCTGAGGTCACTTTAGCCTGGGATCTGCCACCTGTTAAATTTCTATTCAACACCCAGTTGCTGCTTCCTCCAGGAAGCTCTCTGGCCAGGCCCTATTCCGTCCTGTCCCTCCCCTTCAGACAGGGAAGGGTGATTGTGCTCGCCTTCTACTTCCCGCTCTGTGCACAGGGCTCTGTCCATAGCAGGGGCTGCTCAGAAGAAAACGTCCCAAACCCAAGTGTGGGCCGCAAGTGCTTCTCACGGGGGCCAAGGCTGACCTCAGGCTTACAGCACAAGAGCCCAATCCTTTCACTTTAACACAGAAGGAAACTGAGGCCCAGGCAGGGCCTTGCCCAGGTGTAGTGTCAGAGATGGAACTTGGAGACAGTGTCTCTGCAGCCAGACTCACCTGGCCTGGGCTGGTGCCCTTTGGGGAGAGCCCTCCCCACCAGGTGGCAACCTGCAGACGCCTGGGCCCCACCCTGGGGCCACTGACCTGTCCAGGTGGGGCCAGGGAGTTGCTGTGTGTACTGGGGGGAGGGAGGGAGGTTAACCAGTCCAAAAGCTGGGAGGTCACTCATCCAGGATGTGGCAGAGGGAGGGTGGCTGGACCAGATGAACGACTCTGAGGTCATTCTAATTCCAGGATTCTGTAAGAAGGAAGAAATGTCTTCTATGGTAGCTGGGTGGGTGACACAGTGGTTAGAGAATGTGCACCGGAGTCAGGAAGGACTGAATTCAAATCAGACATTTGCTAGCTGTGTGACCCTGGGCAAGTCCCTTAACCTCTCTGTCTCGGTTTCCTCATCTGTAAAATAGGTGTAACAACACATACCTCCCAGGAGCGTTGTGAAGATCAAATGAGATAACACTTGTAAAGTGCTTTGCCAACCGTATGTTTATAACAACAGTAATGATTAGGTGATTAGCTGGCATGATAACCACCTACTGTAATGAGCTGCCTGACATGTAGCTTATTGTTACGACTAATTATTCTATGGTCTCCCCCCCAATTGTTTATCTCCACGTGAAGGACGGTGACCTTATTTCAGGGAACAACCACCGGAGTTGGGGAGGTCTCCAGATTTCAGCCTGAACTTTGCTACTAACCAGCTGAATGTCCTGGGAAAAGTCAGTCCTCCTCTCGGGGTCTGTTTTCTCCTCTAGAAAGTGGGACTGGACCCTACGGTGATTGGAATTGGACTAGATAAGATGGTGTCTGAAGCCAAATTTGAACCCAGATCTTGACTCTGGTCCCAGAGCTCTAGGAACTGTGGTGCCACAGAGCTTCCTGTTCTGACTGTGTTTTTCAACACAACTCCCTCAACTCTCCACCCAGCTCTGCCATCCCCTGTTCTAGGGCCCCTCGCAGCCCTGCCATCCCCTGTTCTGAGGGCCCTTCTAGCCCTGCCATCCCCTGTTCTAGGGCCCCTCGCAGCCCTGCCATCTCCTGTTCTGAGGGCCTTTCCAGCCCTGCTATCCCCTGTTCTAGGGCCCCTCGCAGCCCTGCAATCTCCTGTTCTAGGGCC